>NC_067400.1:258648211-258760711 GCF_016432865.1 Antechinus flavipes
CAACTGTCTCTTCTCTCTTCTCTTTTTCTCCAAAAAAGCTTTTATTTAAGAGAAATTCAGAATTGCAATATAATTTTAAGTGTTTATAAATTAAATAAAAGATTAGAAAGGGATGCAAAATGTTTACTTTGACTATCATATACATGTTTATTTACACACATAGCTGAAACCACTTTGTCTAATTTTATATACATACAAAAAAAATCATTTTTTGATTAAAAGTGGTCCTAGTCTAATAAAGTCAATATTGTAACTGACAATTGTAGGACTCTTTCCCTTTGTCATAACTAAACTATTTTACATTTAATTCTCAACAGATAATTAAATTCCCATGCTAAGTGTAATCTGTACTGGAATTAAAAAAAAAAATTTACTAAAACATGCCTAAAACCTAGTTCTTCCTTCTAAATATCAAGCAATACCAATCTAATTCTTCTTACATGTGACACTTTTTTAAAACTCAGAAACAGAAATTCTCTCCCTCCCAAGTCTTCTCTCTTCCCCAGGCTAAACATCCCCAAATATCTTCATCCAGTTAGTATCTCTAGGAATACTGAATATTTCTTAAACTTATGTTTGAGAAAAGTGCTATGTAAATTCTAAGGGTTTTATATAAGTGTGAATTATCATTAGAATAATAAGTCATCATTGTCTCAACATGATTTTCTTTCTTCCTTTGCCTTAAGGCAGAAAGAATTTTATGAAATTGGGGCAAGTCACTAGAACTTAGATAATGTCTGTTTTGGTTGTAGGTGGCTAGCTCCACAATGGCTAAATTATGTACTTGTAAACATCTTTTGTTAGTGTGGATCAATCGCCTGATTTTCTTGTCAGGATAAAATACAGATTAGCTGGATTTGAAAGATATTACTTTCTTAGAGAGCTGCCATGACATGGGGTCACATGCCTGATGGATTCTATCATCTGAGCAGATTCTTTTATTCCTTTGAAAGACTCTCAACTCCTAATGGAACAATCAGCCCATGTCTTGAATTTATATAGTTAATTCTTATTGTCCCTAAAGTCTTCATAGCACCTTACAAACTTTCTGGCCAAAGTTGGAATTTTCAGGCCATTCTTAAGGAATCCTTCATATTTTGAATCCCTTTCTAAGTATGTGGTTTTTAATAAAAGTCACATGTATGGAGTTAGATGAGAATTTATTCAGTACCAATTATAACCTGGAGGCAATGTTAGACACCTCCCAAGATAAAGCAGGGGCAGTTGCTTAACAGCTGCACAGAAATGCTACATAAATTGAGAAGAGGAAGTGAAACATAAATCAAATAAAAATGTCTTGATGTGGTAGAACTTTCTCCATGTGATTGCTACTCACATATTTTTCTTGACTTTGTATTTAGATATTTAAATTTCCTACAATTTGATTTAAGTTCTTTCTCAATATAGTAAGATTCATCTCTTAGACATTTGTTACTATAAGCTAAGATGGAATAAGGCCATATAAGTTTTTATTCCTGGTTACTTCCTATCATCCCCTTAGAATAAGGTCACTTCCCTTGATAAACAAATTCATTTCACTATGCACTTTCCAAGTGATCTCTGGGATGGTAGTAATTCTATATCAGTTACAAGAATAAAACTTATATTGACATTATGTCAGAACTCCAGGATAATTTACAAATGCTTGAACCAATCACCAAACTAGATGATGGTACATATCCTTCTTTCCTTTTTGTTTTTCAAATCTTGATTGCCAAGGCTCAACTTTTTAGACTAATGCTCTTTGTAGGTACCACTATTACTGCTTCCCTTCTGCTTCCTGACATATGGACACCATCAGAGGAAGTCTTAAGGATAAACTATTAGTTCATTAGCTCTTTCCTTCACTGAGCACTAAAGGATATTTAATTTAATGAACATTGTCAGTGATAAAGTCAGTTAAAGCATTTGATTGTTAAAAATATTGGCCCAAATAGAAGAAACCTTATTTTTCAAAGAGAAATTTTTGAAAATATGAAAATGTATATCCTGTAGTAGGAAAAAACAAATATTGAGGATGAAGAACACTCTACTATTATAACAAACAAAAAAAAATCGCAAGCTCTCCTTGAATTTCTAGTCTGTAGTTCAACAGCCAGTACTTATTAAGTGACTACCAGGTGTCAAGCACTGTGTTAAGTAACTTGTGGAAACAGACAATCCACTGAACAATCTCTTTTCTTTACCATTTTGCTTTTCTAAGGCAAGCACTTTGGTTACTCACCCTTTAGATACCACTGTTCCCCTAGCAACCTCCTCCCAGCCCGTGTTTTTCTAACTAGGTGAGTTCTATCAGCAGAGCTTGCTTTGTAAAAGGAAATGACTCCTCTAGATCAAAGCATTCCATAATGGAAACGTTAATATGACTTTAACTAGATTTAACATGGTTACTCCAAGCTCTCTCAAACCTTACCACCTGCCTCCTCTCAAAGCTCTTTCTTGCTCCTCTTCCCTCTTGGGAGGTATCTCACAACAGCACGACACAAGGTATATTGGGAGCTGTTGCTATGGAAATGAGCAGTCATCATCACAGAGGAAGCTTTGAAAACTCTCAAGTGCCTTAGGTTCTCAAAACTCTTACATCTCCCCTATATACCATGATCACAAATAGAAGATGAACACTATTTTATTATTTTCTTGCTAAAAGAAACAACAACAACTCAAATCACATCTTATATTTGAACCAGTGTAGTATTTTATTCTCTCTGCGTTCCTTATTTGGTGGTTTTGGTCTACTTTGCCATTGAAATTTGTGTGGAAAGTTGTTAAGATTCAGAACTCTGTAGCTCCTTGCTTTGGGGTATTTTGAGAACAGAGCCTTTTATGTAACCAAATTTAACTTGGCAATTTTGATAATGCATCTTGGCAATCCTTAGTTTCTGTGCTTAGCTATTCAGGCTTTACAGGGAGAGGGGCTGGAATAGATTTCTTTCCAATTCTGTCATTCTATGATTCAATGGCCATGGTTCACAATCTCCACTCTTCATTTGTAGTTAAGCTTCATGCATTTTACTGGATGGTTCAGTGTGTACCCCACATTATTAGTTAAGTGTGCCAAAAGAGGCCAAAACACATTTAGAAAAGTAATTCTAAGTTTATGTGCATGCTATCTTCATTCTTTGAATCATGTATCCTGGGCCATTCCCTTAATTAAAGAAATCAGACTGGTTGCAGGGCTCTCTTTTTGGAGCTAGGTTATCAGTCCCTTCACTGCTTGCCAGCCAGAATATAATTCTGTCCAGCCACCCCAAACCTAATCCTCCACCCCTACACATAAAACAAAACTTTTATTTTGGTTTCTACTAAAAGGTAACCTCCTTTAAGGCAGGGACATATTTCATTTTTATATTTGCATAATGTAGTATAAGTTCAATAAATGCTTTTTCAAGCATCCATGGTACCCTTCCTCCTCAAAATAGGTCCCAAGGATAGCTACCTCAGACTTCAGGTACTCTATGGATCCAGATCCACTCATAATGATAGATATTATCATATTGACTTTTTCTCAATTTAGCCAGAAGATAAAATTAGTTCAAAGCATGTAATGAAATGACCAGCTAGATGCACAGTAGATAGAGTGTAGGGGCTAGAATGAGGAAGATCTGAGTCAGATATTCAGTTACTTATTAGCTTTGTGACTCTGGGCAAATCAGTTAACCCTGTCACCCTCAGTTTCCTCCTCTGTAAAATGAATTGGAGGAGGAAATGGCAAACTACTCCATTTTTGTCAAGAAAATTCCAAATGGGTTCACAAAGAGTTGTACATTATTCAAACAACTGAACAGCAGCAACAATTTAATGAATTAGCATAGAAAGATTTGCAACAGACCATTCTCCCTATAGATGTAGGGTATAGTCTCCCACCAAACTATGTTCCATCAGAAGGAGAGTGAGCATAAATAGGGATCTCATATATCTGACACTGCCAGAACCCTAATTTCTTTTGGCTATGTCATTGTGCCATTTATCCAGAGCCAGCTTCTTCCTGGGCTCAGCATCTCTTCTGAGTGCAAGCTCTGTCTCTGCTGGTGCATTGCTTTGTTGGTTTTGGTACCTTTTCTGGGCATTATTCCATTCTATTGTCTTCAGGGCTCATTTCTTTAGGGCTAAGAAAGCCATATCAGCTTCTGTCTGCTGCAATATAGTAGCACTATCACTGATAAGAGTGGATAATTCTTTGATCATCGTCACCAAATCTTCTCTCCCCTGGGGAAAAAAAAAAAAGTGAACTGAGTGACAGGTCCCAGGTCAAAGTTAGGTCTTTCTTTTTTGTGATACCTCTATCCAAGTAGAGACCAAAGATTATATTATATTTAACTATTTAATTTAGGGTTCCTTCATTTTTACCAAGATACTCTCAGGATTAGTTACAAAAAGCTTGAGCCAGAAGAAAAGCTAGATTAAGGAGCTAGTCAGTGTCTTCTAGCTTCCAGGCCCCAAATTATGCTTTTTATTGTGCATATCTATTAGTAGAAAAGCTACTACTTTTCTATTTGATGTTATATTTTAGCCTGCAAAAAACTCAGTGTTCATATAAAAGAATTTGAAACAATACCCAATGACAAGAATATTGATAGTTTGTATAGTTACTAAGCCATTTATCACTTTTTGGTAGGTGGACCATGAATTACTTCAATGTCACATTAAAGTGACTTCTTTTGAAAACTCCTACCAAGCTCAACAGCAAAGGGAACATTTTTGGGATAATTATTATTTGGAATAGAACAAGAGAAATTGCCTTTATCTCCTTTCTTATGATGTGCCAAAATTTAATAATAGTGTCAAACATAAAAGAATTTAGGTTTTATTAAGATGTTTTGGATGATACAAACTGTGACATTATAAAGAACTGATACTAATTTTTAAAATAAATGTCAAAAATTATGTAGAAATATAATTTATACATACAAATTTCATAAATAGCAATGATAATTGACATTTATTTATATAGCACTTTTCATATTACAAAGTGTTTCATACACATAATCTTGTTTGTTCTTTACAACAACCCTATAAATTAGCCACTATATATATTTTCATGCCCATTTGAGAGATTAGAAAATTGAGGCTCAGAGAGTTTACATAACATCTCTAGGGTCACTTGCAGAGATAGTAAAGGACTGGGGTGTTGAAAAACAAATATTTCTTGATGCTAGGCCTAGAATTCTTTCCACTATACCACATTCTGCCTAAGTGTAGTCATGAGAACTACAGTCATTTTAATGATGTTCAGAGCAGTTTGGGATGGTTTTGGATTGCTTCCAGAGTCTGTATTTTGTTCTTTGGAATATATTCACTAACAGCAAATCTATAGTCCTTGAAGGTGGATTTGAATTTTGGAGATAGTCAAAAAATTCACCCTAAAATAAATGGTGAAGGAGGAATATAAAATCAGTCTAATGTGAGCTGTAAGGTTTGTTTGTGTAAGTAACAATACTAGTTTTTCCTATAAGACAAATAAGATGGCTGCTCAAACTTTATCAGAACTTCCTGTAAACAGATTAAGCCATTCAATTTTCTTGTGCTCCAGTAAATGAGAGACATATTTCCCTAGTGTCAATAGAATGTCAAGAGTGGCGAACGTGGACAGGAGCTGTACAGAATGGAAAGGATGGATGGATTGTGATTTTCATTATCATTATCATATGTGTAAACGTGTGTGTATATACACACACAAGAAAAACACACATATAGACACATGTGCATATATATATATATATATAATAGGTAGGTAGATAGTATTCATATAGCAATTTAAGGTTTGCAAAGCATTTAAAAATATTAATTCTTTTTATCCTCACAATAGCATGGGAACGTAGGTGCTATTATTATCCTCATTTTTTTCAGATAAGACACTGAGGTAGACAGTGTCCAAGGTCACGTAGCTAGGAAGTGTCTGAGACAGTATGAATCAGTCTTCCTATTCCAGGTTCAGGGGTCTATCTGCTACATTACCTCTCTGCCACAGAGACGAGAAGACAGATCCATTGAAATATATGTGTGTGTATGTGTGTGTGTGTGTGTGTGTGTGTTTGTGTGTGTGTATGTGGCAATTGATAAATAAGTTGCCCAGGGTCGGTCACACAGTTAGGAAATATTAAATATCTGAGATTGGATCTATCTATTACACCATCGAACTGCCCCTCCATTGAAATATATTAAAGGAATAAGGTGGTGCTCATAGTGGAGACACAAAAGTAGAAGAGGGCTGCAGTGTTAAGAGTTCCTGCTGAACTTGCTAAAACAAGATGCTACTTATAAATCTCATGCAAATGTAATGAGGTACAACTTCCCATTCTGTTGCCTCCAAAACAAAAAGGTGTGAAATTCCACAGACAAGGTCAGTTTTTCAACAAGATATAAATTGCCCTGAACCTTTGTTGTCACTTTGATAAGGATTATACTCTTGAATTGATTCTGTCCTCTTGACAGATATGAATTTAACTTGTGGATATTTATTGCCCCATTGACATCATTGCTGGTGAAATAATTATCAATTTCTGACTTATTTAATCACCCTCAGATGTACTCTTGAAAAGGGAATTAAATGTTTAATATATATTAGATTACTTGCCATTTAGGAGAGGGGGTGGGGAGGAGAGGGAGGAAATTTTTTTTTTTTGCAAGTTTTTGCAAAGGGTCAGTGTTAAAAAATAATTCATGCATATGTTTTGAAAATAAAAAGTTTTAAAATGTTTGTAGCAGCCCTGTTTGTAGTGCCTAGAAACTGGAAAATGAATGGATGCCCATCAATTGGAGAATGGCTCGGTAAATTGTGGTATATGAATGTTATGGAATATTATTGCTCTGTAAGGAATGACCAGCAGGATGAATACAGAGAGGACTGGCGAGACTTACATGAACTGATGCTAAATGAAATGAGCAGAACCAGGAGATCATTATACACTTCGACAACGATATTGTATGAGGATGTATTCTGATGGAAGTGGATTTCTATGACAAAGAGACCTAACTGAGTTTCAATGGATAAATGATGGACAGAAACAGCTGCACCCAAAGAAGGAACACTGGGAAACGAATGTGAACTATTTGCATTTTTGATTTTCTTCCCGAGTTATTTTTACCTTCTGAATCCAATTCTCCCTGTGCAACAGGAGAACTGTTCGGTTCTGCAAATATGTATTGTATCTAGGATATACTGCAACATATTTAACATATATAGGACTGCTTGCCATCTTGGGGGGGGGTGGAGGGAGGGAGGGGAAAAAACGAAACATAAGCGAGTACAAGGGATAATGTTGTAAAAAATTACCCTGGCATGGATTCTGTCAATACAAAGTTATTATTAAATAAAATAAAATTAAAAAAATAATAATAAAATAAAAAAAGAAAGAAAATAAAAAGCTTTAATAAAAAAAAGAAACAGAAAAGAGGTTTAAACTTGAGTTCCACAGGGAGGAGGATCTGGGCCAGAGATAGAGAAGAAAGGATATATATACAGATTTGAATTCAGCTCCCTAAAGGGAGTTTTGCATACTTACATGGTCTCTACAAGATACTGGCATTAAATAATGAGACCAAGCAGAGAAATTTCTGTACAAAACCAGAGATAGAGTCAAGGGAAGAACCACAATGTAGAAGTGAAAAGATGAACTTTGTTCTTCATTGGTATTGTGAGTTAGGTGGACTGTGCAGATCCAGGAAAGAAGGCAGACTCAGTTACTATTCTTTTTGGTCCTAAATACTTCCCCTTTGGAGGGCTCTATTTTGAGTGCTATTATCAATCTGGAGGATTGCATAGATCTCCAGTGAAATGATGATCATCAAAGTGAAGAGTTACTAAACTCTCTTCATAGAAGGGAGACCATCCAGACTGGATGCTGGATGCTCTTGGAAGAATGTTTTCTACCCCTGGGATATAAATATTTAAGATAGGGAGTTGGGCTACTTGCTAGTAGCCATTACAGGTCTTTTTTTTTTTTTTTGGTCAGGTTAAAGCTTTCCATGTATTGAATGTTTTCTTGTTCTAGATACTTGTGTGGGAGCCAAGGCTCCTTTCCTTTTGTTGCATTTGTGGAGAGTCAAACATGAACCAAATTGCTATCAAGACAAGTACGGATAAAGTCAAAATGAGCAAAATTTGTTGCTTTAAATAAAAACCTCTTGAGTTGAGGAGAAAAGAGAAATTGCTGAGAAATCTCCAAGATTAATCCTGGTAGCAATAAGCCCAATTTCTTATTTCCAGATGAAAGGTTATATATTATTGGTCTACACTACTGCAGTTCCAGTGGTTCAAACATTTTTGTTCTGAGAATAAGAAAGTGAAATATTTTCCTTTTTTTTTTTTTTTTGGTTAAAGTTTGGTCATCACTGGCTGGTAGATTTCATAAGATGAATACCAAATAAAATGGACAGAAAATCCTCATACTCTTATTACCTTTAGCTGTGACCATCATTAAGTCACTGCATCCATCTGTGTGGCTCTTTAGCTCTTTTTCTTTTAGAATCCTAGCCTCAGAATTTCCAGGTTAGTGCTTTGCTTACTGAGTCTAAGTCCCTGAAGTGAAATTAATTTGGCTTCACCATGCAACAAACTGTGGCAAGTTGAATTTTCCATTAAAAAAAAATTAGTTGGCAACTTCAGTGGAAAGGGAAGTGTGTATACTAGTGGCATTTGTTAAGTGTCAGGTTATTTTTCTAAATTAAAGCATGGTACAGATTTTTAAATGCGTTTTAATTCAATGTACACAAAGACATTTACTCTCAAGCTTCTTACTACAAAGAAATATTGTTATTAAAAAAAGTAATTAATTGTTTCCTTACTATTCCTCCAACCTTCCAGTTGTAGCCATTGGTACTACACATGACCACCATTTCTTGAGTATTTATCAGTTTGCCTGGTTTTTGCTAGGGTTTATCATTGGATCTTCTTTTAATCACCTAAGCATGCCAAGTATGATCAACTTCCTGAATACACACATCACCTGCATTTTCTGTATTTTTACACTTTTGGTCTTTTTGGATATAAAGGCCCTTCCTCTAGGATCTAATTCAACATGACTTTGAGCATTAACTGACTTCTTGAAAAACATTTTTTACTTTGTTCTTTGTTTTCAGAAGGTAATCTCATTTCCTCTTGTGACTATACCTTCCCCAGCTTTCTTTTCAGGGAGGTCTCAAACAATCATTTTACATTACTTATTTCATCTTTTCTTCATCACTGGCTCCTCTCTTCTATCTAACCTCCCAATCCCTTTAACCACTGATTTTTAAAAAATGAGTCACATTATAGTACCATTCAAAGCTGTGCAATAGAGGTCTTCCTGGTGTAAATATGACTACACTCACCCCTAAATTTCACTTATCCTTGAGGGTTTTTTACTCCTCCCCCCAATCGGTATCTAGTCTCTCATTGGCTCCAGCCTCCACCACTTGTGTTCCCCCAATCATAAGTTTCCCTATACTTCAGTTGCATTAATTCATTCAAATTAGATTTGCTTTTACAAAGAAATATTTGCTTTAAAGGAATAACACAAATACATATATGAACATCCCTACCCAACACACAAGGTATAATACTTCCCTGCATCATCTTAGTCTCTGCAGAGAGGAGAAGGTTTAGACTCTTAGCTTAATTCAGTTTCTGTATAGCTTGGTCCTACCAAGTTCCAAGTCCAATGCAACTAAATCCACCTTGGGTATGAGCATGAGACACTCTGGCTTTATAAGACTTCCCTGTTGAGACTAGCAAGGACATCCAGCCTGGACTTCTATTAAGGTCACCATAGCTCAAGTTCTCAGATCTAGAGTCTTCTGCTTACATCAAAACTGGGAAGGACAAAACACCTGATCCTTAAAACCATAAACCCTAAAATAGGAGGGGGGAACATGAAAGGAACCTTTCTCCCATCCAGCTCAGATCATGATATCATTTCTATGGGTGAATTATACTTTCATGTCCTCTGAATACTACCAAGTAGTATTCAAAGAAAGCCTATCCCTATTTGATGGGATTAAAAGTGCAGACTGTTCCAGCTATGTAGCCAGTGAATGGAGCCCAAGTGGTAGGTGAGCTCAAAACGTCTTCTCCCAGAAGCAGATTCCTGGAGAATCCCACACAAGTCCTTCTATCTTATAGGATTCATTATTCGCTTTTATATTGAAAGAACTTACCAATCTTAGTTTAATGAAGATAAATCCTCAGAGCTTGCTAAGAATATTTATCAGAATAGCCTTTGCCAAATGGTAGAATTTATGGCTAGAATTGTAGAAACTATCTCTTTTCCATTTAGTATAAAGTGTCTTTTGCTCTCTTAGGGAAAAGGAAGCATTTAGTGTGGCAGCAATTCCTGGGGGAACCAGTTCTGCCTTTCCTCTCCAATGTTTCTAATCCTTCTTAAGTTTTATCAATGCTTCAACCAGTTTTCTGGTTGATCTCTCTTGCAAGTGGGACTACAGCATTAATTGAAAGAGAATATAAGAATGCATGTGTTTATCCCCAACTTTCAAAAGACTTGATGAGAGATATTGATAATGACAAAAATTAGGCCAACTGATAGTCAATAATTGATCATATGTAGTTCTAGTTTCTGAGACGGTGAAGAGGTAAAATGAATGTTGTTAACTGAGCTAGGAATAAGGCCTGTGGACTTTCCATTTTGAGAAACAGATTAGAGAATTCTATTTTTTTTTTTAATTTAAACATTTTTTTTTAATTTTAATAGCCTTTTGTTTACAGGTTATATGTATGGGTAACTTTACAGCATTGACAATTGCCAAACCTCTTGTTCCAATTTTTCCCCTCCTTCCCCCCACCCCCTCCCCCACATAGCAGGATGACCAGTAGATGTTAAATATATTAAAATATAAATTAGGTACACAATAAATATACATGACCAAACCATTATTTTGCTGTACAAAAAGAATCGGACTCTGAAATATTGTACAATTAGCCTGTGAAGGAACTCAAAAATGCAGGTGGGCAAAAATATAGAGATTGGGAATTCAATGTAATGGTTCTTAGTCATCTCCCAGAGTTCTTTTGCTGGGCATAGCTGGTTCAGTTCATAACTGCTCCATTGGAACTGATTTGGTTCATCTCATTGCTGAGGATGGCCAGGTCCATCAGAATTGGTCATCATATAGTATTGGTGTTGAAGTATATATATAATGATCTCCTGGTTCTGCTCGTTTCACTCAGAAGCAGTTCGTGTAAGTCATATTAGAGAATTCTAACAGATGCCTGAATGACCCTTTTGTGTATGGAGTGGAAGACTAATGAGAAGGGGTATTAATTAGTGTGAAACTTAGGTCTAGGCAAAGCATTTCTCTGATACAGAAGCAGTGGTTTGGAAGTAGAAAACAAAGCAGAATTCTATTAGATGGCACCTACAAAGCCTAAAAAACAGTAACAATGCAGTAAAGAAAGGGAGAAGGTAGCAATAAAAGGTGGAAATTTATTGATTTCTTCAAGATTAGTACAGAAGCAGAATGATGATCTTCCCAGCTTTACTGATCATGAATATAAGGTAGAGTCTAGAGGCCTTGGAGGCCAAGACCAAGCAACAAGAAGTAGAATCACAAAGGTTCTCTTAGTCAGTCAGTTAAGATTTATTAAGCATCCAACATATACTAGGCACTGGAAATATAAGGAAAAGCAAAAAAAAAAAAATTACTTTCTTCTCTCAAGGATAGTACAGTCTGTTAGGGGAGACAATATGCAAACAACTATGTACAAAGAAGATATATAAAAATAAATTGAAAATTAATCAATTGAAGGAAGGCATTGGTATTATAAGGGAACAGGAAAAAAAAAAACTTCCTGTAGATGAGATTTTAGCTGAGATTTGATGGAAGTTGAAGAAACCAGGAGATAGATAATGGGAAGGAGAGAATTCCAGGTACGGAGGATAACCAACAAAGTTATACAGAATCTATAGACATGGAGAACATTGTGAGAACAACAACAAAGATATTAATGTCACTGGATTGCAGTAGGGTGGCATTAGGAATGGAAATAAGGTATAAGAAGACTAGAAAAGTAGAAGGGTTATGGGGGTTATGGAGGGTTTTGAATACAAAAGAGAGGGTTTTTATACTTGATCTTAAAGATGATAGTCACTGAAGTTTATTGAATGGTAGGGATATGTGTGTGTGTGTGTGTGTGTGTGTGTGTGTGTGTGTGTGTGGTGTGTGTGTGTGTGTGTGTGTGATAGAAAGATGGATCAAGAAGAGAAAAGAGTGAGAGAACGAGAGAGAGAGAATGAGAGAGAGAGAAATGTGTATTTCAGGAAGATTAATTTGAGATCAATCAGCAGATTATTGCAGCACTATAGACATGAGATGGTGATCAGGCTTGTGATAGACTCAGAGGAGAGAAGGGCACATATGTGAGAAATATTATAAAAGAATAATCAACAAACCTTGGTAGTATATTGGATATGAGAGGGCGTGAGTTAATATGACATCTAGTTTGTAAACCTGGTTTTTCTTTCTCTCTCCCAATAGTATTTTTTCCCAATTACTTATAAAGGTAGTTTGAGTTCTAATTT
This sequence comes from Antechinus flavipes, assembly GCF_016432865.1. NCBI lineage: Eukaryota > Metazoa > Chordata > Mammalia > Dasyuromorphia > Dasyuridae > Antechinus > Antechinus flavipes. Next base: position 258,660,724 of record NC_067400.1, read on the forward strand.
TTTTTCTCCTTTCTATCCAGTGCAGTCTTTATCAACAGGGAACCATAAATAGAATAATCAAGTATATATTTGGGATAGAGTAGCAAACTAAATAACAGGAGTCAAGTAATGGAATCATCCTCAGTTTCCTTCTCTAGTTCCCCTTCCTCTCATGTACAAAGGAATAGAATATGCTTGTGATTTCTTGGGTCTCTCTGTTCTCCGTCTGCCAATGCTTTTAAGAGGCCTGCTTTTTGGCCATTTTCTGTATTCAGTGCTATCATCTATACAAATGCTGCCTTCTGCTCTTGGCCTCTGTTGTAAAAGCACTAACCTCCCAACCTTTGCCTACTTCTAGCTGCCTTTTATCTTTGTTCCTACCAGAGCAGATGTAGTTTCTGCTAAATTGCTTTCTAATTTTCCCAGCATTTTTTGTCAATAACTATTTCCAAACTTTAGATTTTGGAGTTTATCAGACATTAGATTCTCCATGGTTACCATGATGTTACCATGATGTATTATATACTGAATCTATTCCATTGATTTACTACTCTTATTTCTTAACCATTACCAGGTTTTTTTTTTTTTATGATTATTACTTTGTAATATAGTTTGAAATCTGGTACAGCTAGATAGTCTTTCTTAACATTTTTTCCCCATTGATTCCCTTGATATTCTTGACCTTTGTTCTTCCAAATGAATTATTTTTTCTAGCTCTAATTTTTTTTTTGGTAGTTTGATTGGTATGACACTGAATAAGTAAACTAATTTAGGTATTTTTATTATATTGGCTTGGCCTACCCATGAGCAGTTAATATTTTTTCCAATTGGTTATGTCTATTTCTTTTGTTTATTTGTTTGAAATGTATTTTATAATTGTATTCATGTAGTTCCTGAGTTTGTCTTGGTAGGTAGATTCTCAGGTATTTTATATTGTCTTCAGTTATTTAAAATGGAATTTTTCTTTCTATCTCTTTCTGCTGGACTTTGTTGGTAATACATAAAAATGCTGTTGTTGCATTATATTGATTTATTTTATACTCTGCAACTTCAGTAAAGTTGTTATACCCATTTGCTTTTTAAGATTATGGCACTTCACAAACCATGCTTCAAGTTCTTTATTCTTATTTTGTGAAGGAACCTTAAGAAAGACCATTTTAAAAAGCCATTATATGACTCAACCTAAACTTTTATTTCTTTTGTTATTATACCTATTGGCCTTGTCCCCACTTATTTAATTGTTCAGAACTATCACTGGATTCTGATATAGAATCACAAACAGAGCCCTTTGTAATTTTGCCAAGTTTATCAAAATTTATCTCTGACAGTAGCTATAACATAAAATATTTCTAATTTTTCTTTTGAAAGAATATTGTCATATTGTTTATAAATTGTCATATCTGCACATCTATATCTATATATATGTATATTATTTTTCCATGGCAATTGTCAGGATTATTGACTACTGTCAGATGTATCTTAGAAACTTCCAGAGCTTTTTAAGTTTAATTTGATACGATACTAAAGTAGTAAAGATATTCCCTAAATGACTGAAATTTTAAAATTCTGTCCTATATTTTTAGGTTGCATCTACCATCTCCACTATGTGGTTAATATGGCTTTTTTTCCCTATGATTCTTAAATCTGAGGCCATGTATCATTTCCTGTGCTACAGAATGATCAACTTGGGAATGTATCAAATGTGCTTGTCTATAATTTTCTGTAAGCAGTTTTATCAAAGATGCACAACATTTGAATCTACATTGAGAGAGCTGTTCTCATTAACATTCCTGCTGGGGATTTTGATGAAGAGTTACATTAAAAGAAACATATAGGAGTTATATAATATCCAGGAGAATCCTGAATCTTACTGTGACCATGGGAAGTGGTGTTAGATTATTTAATCTGATAGCAATTTACTAACAATTGATAGAAATTGATGAAGAAACAATAAACACACAAGTGTAGTAGATAGTCATACCTATGGAATTTCTTTCCAAGTATTCATGCAAAAATGAAGTTTCTTACAAAATACCTTTTATATATGGTGTGCTTCAGTTTTTCACAGGAAGGAAGGAAGGCAGGAAGGAAAAAGAGGGAGTGGGAAAGAGGGAAGAAAAGAAAAGAAGAGAAATGAAGACAGAAAAGTAAGGTAGAGAGAAAGACAGTAGGAGACAGAAAAGAAAGAAATAAAGAAAGGAAAAGGAAAAAAAGGAAAGAAAAATGAAAGAAAGGAAAAAGAAATGTGCCAGCATTTTGGCTACAAATGTTTCCATAAACAGAACACATCTATTAAATGACTTTGTATGTGTTAGCATGATTTCTGTGCCAAAATCCAGTGAATAAACAGTGGTTAGAAGCAAATGAAGGCAAAATCCCAGAAACTTCAATTAACCAGATGATGAATAAAAGATTTCAGGGTGTTCTATTTCCCTCCTACTGGTTTAATCGACCACCACTTTCTTTTAATTGCTTTTTCAATATGACTTCATTTTGTTATATTTCTCTTTAATATTGATAACTTTTATTATTTCCTCAATGATTCTTTCTGTGTTCTGTTTTCTAAAAAAATAAAGAAAAGGCTTTAGGTTGTGAGTTAACTTGTTTTTTCATGGTTTGCTTTTTATAAGGTTTCTTTTAAAAGGTTTTCCCCAATGAATTTTTTTTTAATAGAAAACCCAACAGCCCTCTTGCTGAAGGTGTGGATCATGATACTCTGGGGGGAGTTGCTAGGAAGCTCTGAGAAGGTTGCATAGACTGCAGCTGTCTTGCTTGAAGCTTAATTAAAAAGAATATCAGCACCTTTTGGGGCTGAGAAATCTGTAGAATTTAGTCAGCCAAATAAATAATCAGCATTTATTAAGTACCATTATTAAATGTCTACTATGTGCTAAGCACTAAAGATATAAAAAAAGGCAAAAGACAATCCCTTCTTTTAAGAAGCTCACAATCTAATGCAACAAATAAACAAGCTATACGCAATATAAATAAGAAATAATTGTGAGGGAAGACACTAGAATTATTGAAAAGTATTATACCAAAATTAAGAGAGCAGGAAAAAACTTCCTATAAAAGACAGGATTTTATTTGGGTCTAAAAAGAAATCAGGGAAGGCAGTAGGTAGTGATGAGAAGGGAGAGTATTCTAAGCTTGGGAGAGAAAATGTCTATGGCCAAGAGATGGAGTGCCCAGTTCATTGACCAGCTAGGAAGCCCACATCTTTGGTTCAAAGAGTATTTAGCAGGAAGTAAAATGTAAGAACTTTGGAAATGTAGGAGGGAGTTGGGTTATTAAGGGCCTTGAACTTCAAATAGGTGATTTTGTATTTGATCTGGAGGTGATAGGAAGCCATTGGAGTTTCTTGAGTGGGGTGGTAGATGTTGGTGATGTGATTGGACTTGTGCTTTAGGAAAATCACTTGTTGGCTGAATGGAGGATGGATTTCAGAGGGGAGAGACTTGAAGCCATCAGATCCATCATCAGACTATTGCTATAACCAAGGCATAAGGTCTTGTATCAAAGTAGAGTAGAAAAGTATCATTTTCCCCCCAAGGACTTCTGATTAAGATAGCAACTTGAAAGGTTATAGAAAGCCAATTCTGTCCTTTAAACCCCAATAAATATATAAAAATTTCATATGAAGAAAACTGAAAAGAAACAATAGTAAGCTTCTTTATCACTCCAGACATGGAAAAAGTATTTGAGAAGGGAAAAGGTATCATGCTAAGGAACTCAGTGTAAACTCAGTAAATATGGAAGTTAATAGAAATGAGGAGAGAAATTGAGTTGAGGAAACCAGTGAAAATACCTTATAAATAGTTCTGAAGCTAGTCGGCTCTTTGAATTGGAGTGGGAAGGGAGGGGGATGGCACAAGTCAACATGAGCTCCAATTATCCCTGCGATCTTGAAGCCAAATCCTGCGCTTGGCCTGGCAAACTAAAAATGGAAAATGGAACCAGCTTCCTTGTTTTGCTGTGGAAGGACAAAGGATCTGACTGTGCACTCCTCAGAGAAATGAGAATTATAGTAGAGTCAATTCAACACCTAGGGTCAGCATGGCAGCAGAGGAAAGATGAGGGATTTTGTAGAATGATTTTCAACATCCCCTGGGGATCTGACAAGATTACAGCAGTAGACACAAACTCTCATTTGGGGATTGTGCAAGAAAAACAACAACAAAAAAAAAAAAAAAGAAAAACGACTGGCCAAAGCAAGAATCAACAGAAGACCATTGGAACCCTGACACAGAAATCAGGAATTGAGAAAAGGAGTCTTAATCCCATCTAGTCCACCCAGTTTATAGTGGCAGTAGCATCCAGAACTAAACAAAGCTCCCCTAAGAGTCACAAAAAGAACTGTTCTCAAAGCACAATCACAATAGAAGATTCGATGCTAAAAATATGAGTAAATAGAAGAAAGTAACAAAGATAATAAAGAAATGTTATATATTAAGACCTTCCCAACAAAGCTACAGTATGCTTAAATACATCATAATTAAAGAAATACTATTAGTATTTGGGAATTTAATTTTTCTAATTACATGTAAAGTTTTTTAAACATTTAAAAAAACTTTTGAGTTCCACATGCTCTTCTTTTATCTTTTTCCTCCCCACTTTCTGACAAGTCAGACAATTTGATACAAGATGTTTTTGTACAGTGCTATAAAACATATTTCCATATTAGTCATGTTGTGAAAAAAACACAGATTTAAAAAATCCAAGAAAAATAAAGTTTAAAAAAAATATGGTTTGATTTGCGTTCAGAAGCAGTTTTTTGTCTGGGGATGGGTGTAATTTTTCATAAGTCTTTAGAATCATTTTACATCATTGAATTGCTGAAAGTAGCAAAATATGCATTTGATTATCATACATATATTGTTTTTAGTATGCACAATATTTTTCTAGTTCTGCTTACTTCTTTCTGCATCAATTCATGTAAATCTTTCCAGATTTTTCTGGAAGCACTCTGCTTATCATTTCTTATAGCACAATAATATTCCACTACAATCATATACTATAACTTGTTCAGCCATTCTCCAATTGACGAGTATCCCCTCAATTTCCATTTTTTTTTTGCTAGAACAAAAAGAATTGTTATAAATGTGTACTTCTTTTTTGTAGCTTATTTTCTTCATTCTTTTGGTATCTTTGGGATACAGACAAAATGGTGGTATTTCTTGGTGAAAGGGTTATGTATAATTCTGTAGTTCTTTGTGCATGGTTCCAAATTGCTCTCCAGAATGGTTGGATCAATTTGCAATTCCACCAACATTGCATTAATAATCCAACTTTCTCCCATTTTCTCTAATATTTGTTCATTTTTTTGGCATATTAATCAATCTGACAGAAACAAAGTGGTACTTAAGAGTTTTTTTTAAAATAATTTTCATTTCTCTAATCAATAGTGACTTAGAGGTTTTTTTCTCATGATTACAGAGAAATTTGATTTCATCTGAAAACAGGCTATCCATTTTCTTTGATAGCTAATTGGGAATTTCCTAATTGGGAAATGACATTTCCTTATCCCCATGATATCTAGTATACCAAACAAATAGTTTAATGAAAGAATAAACTAGTGTCCTTTAGTGTCTTAGTCTAGAAGTCAAATCTTTTTTGTTTGTTTGATTAAATAATTTTCTTTTCTCTAATTCTGTTGCTCGTATTTCCAATGTGTGAATTTCAGGGCTGGAGTAAGTATTTAAGATAAAGAGCCAGGGTATGGCAATAGAAGTCTAGCATGCATCCACAGGTGGATAATATCCTTCTCTTGGTTACATGCTACAACATAGTTGGTTTTTTTTTCTTTGAAAGAGCGTTCCCCTATTTCCTCTCCTATTTACCTGAATAATCCTTCCCAGTTTTCTTTGCACGATTATTATCTATGTTATGGCCCCATATGTGAGCAATCTCCTGTTTTCTTCCCTTTTTGCAATCATTCTCTTGTCATTTTCATCATTTTATATGGTTTCAATTATAATTTCTAAGAAGATGACTTCCAAATATAGGAATGCAACTCTACTCTCTTTCCTGAGTGCCAGCTCCATTTCTTCATTGCTTGATGGTCATTCCCATGCCATTGTCCCTTAGCAATCTCAAACTCATCATAAAACATAACTTATCTGTTCCTTAAATCCCACTCCTTCTTCCCACTTTCTAGGTCCTACCATAATTCTTCTAGTTGCTCAAGTTTTCCAACCTTAGACACATTCTCTATTCTTCATTTTTACCCAGTCCCCATACCCAAATAGATGTCCAGCTTTATTGGTTATACTAGCATAGCATTTCCTTCACTCATCCCCATCTTGCTACTTGAATGAATGCCAACCTGGTTCAGAACTTCATCTACACTCACCTGGAATATTACAATAGCCTCCTATACATCCTCCCTAACTCCTAGAGTCTTCCTCCATGCAATCCACATAATTATCAGAGGCCATTTAAACTGATAACCTGTTTTTTTTTAGAGCATAATGCCCAGGAAGACAAAGTGAAAAGTTTGAAGTCCCACATCAATTATCAAAAAAAGGCAAGATGTGAACCTACATCCCTGGCTCAAGAATATGGTATTTCATGTAACTCCACACAAACTCCTCTGTTTAATATTTAAAGCCTCTCACAAGTGAGCTCTAGCCAATATATCCAGGGCAGCTAGATGGCACAATGAATAGAATGCAGGGCCTAGAGTTAGGAAGGCTCATCTTCCTGAGTTCAATTTTTTTCAGACATTTGCTAGCTGTGTGACACTGGGCAAGTCACTTAACCCTGTTTGTCTCAGCGTTTATAAAATTACCTGGAGATCTGGAGAAAGAAATGACAACATAGCTCCAACTTCCAAATGGAATTGCAAAGAATCAAATATAATTGAAACAAGTGAACTACTATTATATTTCTGGGTTCATTATGTACACTCTGTATTTCAACTGAATTAGTCTATTTGATCTTTCCTTTTTGCATTGGCCATCCCCAATCCCTGGAATACATTCTCTCTTCTCTTTCCTATCTCTTTTCCTATGGGTATAACCCATAGGGTCTTTCATGGCTCAGTTTTATTTTATTCTTATAATTTTCAACTCCTAAAACAGTTCTTAGCACTTAGTAGGCCTTTGATAAATTTCTGGTGAATTGAATTAAGCCATAAATTACCATCCTTTAGATAAAATATAACAGTGATATAGAGGCTGAATGCAAAAAATTGAAAATCATTCAGTTCACAAATATTTATTAAGGGCCTTCGTTTGTGCTGGGGATACAAAGAAAGACTTACAGCACCTGCTTTCAAGGGATTCATAGTCTAATGGAGGAAACAGCTTGCAAATAACCATATCCAGACAAGACCTATAAGAATAAATGGAAAATCAAGTAGAATTATTTATGTTGTATTTGTATGCATAGTGGATTCCATTTGATCACCCTCAATAAGTTTGTGAAAATATTAGTGTTGTCATCTCTAGACTTCTTTAATTTGTTTCTTAAACTGTGGAAAAATGAGGTTAAAAAAGTAGTCTTTCATTTGTTGTTTTTTAAACATGAAATTGGAAATGCTTTGAAGAATTATTTAGAGGAAAGCATTGAATTAAAAGTTTTGTAGGTGTTGAAGAATGTCTGTTATATATATATGTATACACACATACATATATATGTATATATATACACATACATGTATCCATAAAATGAAATACTTTTAGATAAGATTAGATTTCTTTGGCTAGTATATAACTTTACTTAAACAATATATTTTTATTTATAATAAATATTTTATAGTTTAGCAAATATATTTATATTTATGTATTTTCTACATTTAAGCAAATATATTCTATTTACATAAATATATTTATATATTTTATACATTTAAACAAATATATGAATATATTTATATCTTTAAGCAATATATTTTAAAAATAAAATTAACAATGACATTTAATTCAGTTCTGACTATGGAATTAATTTGTGTATCAAATTTGTGTTTTTAGGTTTGAAAACAGCCAGGAACAAATCAACTATCAGCGATTTTTCAGTGCCATAAACTGGAGAGTCAACATGGTTCCTCCTTTCCAGGATATACCCTATTCAAAAGTAAAAATTAATTCCTATTTCTAAAGTTATCTTTAATATCTCTAATCTTCTAGGCGTTTTAAAAAAATTGTCTTTGGTAGCCTTAATCTTAGAAATGTTGTCATAAAACAGACAGCTGTAAGCATTCCTTCTGAAGGATTCTGGTAACATAAAAAACTGCAAGATCAAAGTTCAAATGATAATATTATATTGGCTTTATCCCCAAGCACATATGACACTATGTTCATAGTTTCATGTACTACAGTGCATGGATACATATTTCAAGCCTGAGACATATGATTTTTAAAAAATATATAATAGAAAATTGTTTAGAGAATTTTTTTAGAATTGTTAGAGAATTGTTTAGAGAAAACAAAGGATGTGGAACTAGACAATTCTTTGGAAATTTGCAGGTTTGTCTGAATTCTCATCTGAGAATTTCAATGAACCATTAAGATTTCAATGTACTATGTATTTTTAGACTATTGCATTTAAATAATTTTTAATTTTCTAAAAATCAGAATTTCTGTATAATAGTACTAAAGTAGAAGAAACATATATAAAACTCTAGAAAATAGAATTTTATTCTATTTTTACATACATGCACAAAATATTATAATTGAAAAGAATACAAGTTCAGAATATAAATATTTGAAACTTTGCATAAAAATGATGATGGACATTTATGAGCAATGCCATCTTATGAAGCAGAAAGAAAAAAGGGCATATAACTGTTTAAAAAAGAAAGTTTGGTAAAGTTCAACTAATAAAATCCATACTGAGAGCATTCAAGGATGAAAATGAAAAATAGACAGTAACAGAAGAAAAATAAAAGACATTTGCAAAAAACATTTGAGCAAATTATTTTCTTCATCTTTGATAAAGGAACCATCACATATGGATTGTAATTTTGAGATTCTTTTAGAGGAGAGAGAGAGAGAGAGAGAGAGAGAGAGAGACAGACAGAGACAGACAGAGAGAAAGAGAGAGAGAGAGAGAGAGAGAGAGAGAGAGAGAGAGAGAGTCCCCTAAAAAGGAAAAAAAAAAGAAATACTACTTTCTCTTATTTCTCCTCCAACTTATCTGATCTTTCTCACTATCCTTTGCTTCATCTTTATCCAGGTCATACATGCTATTCATGGCACTCTGTTGACAGAGTTTTCTCCTGGGCTTTCTTCTCTTCCCTTTCTATATACTATTTTACTTTGTGATCTCATCAGCTCCCAAGATATTCCATACTGGGCATCCTATGTATATCTTAAACTCAGCATGTCCAAAATGGAACTAATCTTCTTTGTCCCCAAACCCTCATTCCTTCTGAATTTTTACTATTACTATAAAGTTTTATAAAGTATAAAAATTGTCCCTCCAGTCACTCAGGTTTACACCCTAACTGTCATATTTAATTTTTCACTCTTCCCCTACCACATAACCAATGTGTTGTCAGGCTTGTCAATTTTACCTTTAGAATATCTCTTCTGTACATCCCCTTCTCTTCTCTTACTCAGCAGGCACGTTTCATCCCACACCTGAACTATTGCAATAGCTATGTGGCTTCTACCTCAAGCCTCTCCCCTTTTCAGTCCACCTTCAGCTGTCTCCCTAAAGTGCAGGTTTGTTATGTCACACACACTCTTCTGCCTTGTTTTCAGTAAACTCCATTGGCTTCTATTTATCTCCAGCATCAAATTTAAATTCCTCACTTTAGTGTCCAAAGCCCTTCATTACCTGGCATTTTCCTGCCTTCTTACACTTTATAACATCCCCATTCTTCCACTTTGTGATCCAATTTCACTGGCCTCACAAGGATGCCCTTCTAACTCCATGAATTTTCTTTCTCCTCTTCTTTTAGTTTTTTTTTGAATATATTATTTTTTCCCAATCATATGTAAAAACAATTTAAAATATTTCCTTTCCCCAGTGCATCCCTTTTTCTCACTCCTTAATTTTATTTTTTTGGATATCATCTCATCATAGTCAACTCATACCTGTGCTTTGCCCTTTATCAATGTATATTCCTAACTGCCCTGATTCATATAAAATTGTTTAACCTTATTGAATAGCCTGTTATTTCCTTTTTCTATTTACGTATTTATACTTGAGTCTTATGTTTAAATATCATAATTTTCTATTTATTTCTGATCTTTTCATCAGGAATACTTGAAAATATTTTATTTCATTAAATATCCATTTCCCTTAAATTATCTGATAGACTTGTAGATTATTCAATAGATAATGAAGGAGGTCATACTAGGAGAAGGATATTCAGTGAAGTTAGACATTTATTCAGTTGTGTTATTTAGTTATTCAAAGTTGTGCATCTTTCTTCACCAGTCAAGATTCAGAAAGTTTTCTGAGTTTTGGGTAGTTGCTTTGTATATGGGTGACTAGGAAATGATGTCAATAGTTAAGCCTATTTGTCCCCTCAGGCAGTCTACTTATAGTATACAATAATGAATGATTTTAACATCTCTTAAGGAAAAATTAGACTAAATATGCACAGTAGAATAGATGAGGATAATATACCTAATGTAATTACGATCTGCTTTATTGTAGGGAACTAAAATTAATGAATACCAAGTATTTGAGATGATATCAAGGATTATGATTGCTTTTTATTGCATTGATATCTCCACTAAATTATTTATCCATAACTCTGAAATATTCACAGAAAAGGTTTAAAAAGTTATCCTGATATTTTTAAAACAATACCAGAGAATCACTTAGATACCATAGGTAAAGAACTTTGTAAAACTTAATGCAGTATATATGCTAATTGTTAATTATTATTATTATTATATGTTTTAGTTATTATCTGTAATTTTATAGGTATCTAGATGATTAAATATTTTACTTTTCATTCAAATGTTTTGGCATCATGACACAAGCTGTGTAGTACATAAATAAGTAGGTTAGATCTTACATGATTAGCAGCTATAGGCATTGAATATAACTATTTTTGAGAAGGAAGAAGATTAAGTAAATTCATCCAGCTATAGGCTACTAGACAGAGTTTCCAGTGGCAGTCAACTATTACTGTTTATTTTTGTACTCTATAAAAAAGAAACACAGTTAATCCTTCAGACAAATCTACCCTTCTTGTTAGACCATAATACCATATAATTGAATCCTCTTGCTTTAAGAATAAACAACTGCCTGAATGGGCTGAAACTTTGTTCTAGGCCAGTTGGCTGTTCCCTGGAGGTGTTAAGGCCTAAAATCTTTCTTGGTATTAGCCAATTGTTCATCTACTTAAAAAATAATTCATTTAGGATGGGGTCAGGGAGGCTTTATTTTGAATGCTGGTGGGATTTATTTGACCAGTAGCAGTCTCTTCCAAACCCAGAATTCCATACTCACGAAATAATTCATTTTGTTTTATTAGGAATATTAAAAGCATCTTGCTGTACTAAAAACATCAAGAACAGCAATACTATTTCTTAACAAGTCAATCATCCTTATGTTTCATTATGTTTAATTCATTTGTTGTTTCAGCATGGTAAAGAGGAAGGGCATTGTACTGGCACAGTGATATATCATTCTGAATTCTAGTCTTCCCTCCACACTTATTAGCTGCATGGCCTCATGCAAGTCATATAACTTAGCTGACCTCTAGTTGCATATAAGGAATATATTACATATACTAAATAGTAATAAGATATTAGTGGTCTTAAATCAGGGGAATTAAGTACATCTAATAATGCTGCTTTTTGAAACTTCCTTTTCAGTTCTAAGATTTTTTAAAATTTTATTTCTGAAAAGTGAGTCTTAGCAGACCAACAACTATGTGCAATGGATTATATTTGAGATGAAATAACTAATAGGAATAGAATATCATGGAGTGGCTATGTTCAAGATATGAATGAAATATTTTCTCAGAAAGTGATATTAGACTGTTATTCATTAGGAATAGTAGAGCTTTGTCCAAAGAGTGTTCCAACAAACGTAATTTTGAGATGATCACTTCTAGTGAAGATGCCTATTGTGATGAATTCATTTTTAAGCTACTTATAAAAGGAAGTCAAATGTGAAATGAAAGGACTGAATTAAATGATGAGAATTTAAAACAAACAAAAACAAAAAGACTTATAAGACTTATAAGAAGTCCTGGAAAGAAAAAAAATACTTTCAGTTTGGGGTTAGAAAAATAATTCTCAGAAGAAAAAATGATTTTTTATGGAATAGTAAGTATATTTACTGAATATGAGCATAATTATCTAGTGCTCATATCGATGAGGCAGTAAAATTACAGAGGCTGGGTAATAAGTAGTTCAACTTTTATAAATATGGATCCAAAGATGCTTCTGCTCAGAACTTTCCTAACTAACTATTTTGATTTTGATCATTTGATCTCAGAATTTCACCTGGTTTACCATAGCTGGACCTCTACCAGCAGGTCTCCCTTGTCTGGGAGGATAGCCTCTGATTCACCCCTCTTTTCCAGATGACATGAATTGTTCTTTTCTATAGTTACTTGAAAACTGGAAAGTGAAACAAATAAAGCTTTCCTGAGGAAATGCTGGGAATTCTTGTTCACATGGAGTATTAGAAATTTAAAGTTGAAACTCATGAAATGGCCCATGCATGAATCTCTCCACATACTTGATGACATATGTTCTTTAGCTTTTACATGACATACTTAGATTATATAACTAAGAGACTAATTTCCCCTTGAGGCATCCAGGTGTCATGAAATAGAAAGATTCCTCTTCCTGAGTTCAAATCTGGCCCCACTCTCTTCTGCCTCAGTTTCTTTATCTGTAAAATAATCCAGAGAAGGAATGGCAAACTACTCCAGTATCTTATGCTAAAAAAAATGGGGTCATGAAGTCATACATGACTGAAAAATGACTGAACAACAAAGTTTCTCCTACTTTCCTCAGCCTTGTCTCTAGTTAAATTTTTAATACTGTAGATCATCTTTGGCTTTATTTTATATTATGCTTTGGCTTCTTAAGGGCAGAAACTTTTATTTATCTACCTATCTATCTATCTATTTCTCTGTAGCGGTCATCTTTGTATTTCTATCATCTGATATATAGTTGATGCTTAATCAGTTACTGATTTCTTATCTATCATAGCATAGCCCAATAGTAGCTTAGTTAATAATTACAGATGTGAATTATATTTCCCTGCTTTGTGTGAATATCTCTGATTCCAAATATATTGCAAACTTACTGTCTTATGTTTTGGAGATGTCACTTCCATTTTGTAGTGATTATTCACAGATGGTAGCTATAAAACTGATAAAAATAGGTACCTTTGGTAATAAGCCTGACTGATTAATCTCCAAATTAAAATTAAACACACACACAAACACCCCTCCTCTCCCAAACAGGTACTCATGGAAAGTTTTCAATTTTTCCAAGACTGGCATCTTATCTTTTGACATTTCAGAGGCCAGTTCCAAACACAACTGGAAGAAGTGGTCTTTTAATTGCTGCAACATAAAATAGCCTATATTAATGTGTGATCTCATTCCTGTCATTGTTCTCTGACATGTGGGTCTTACAGAAAGATATTTGTGATGTCTTGGGGCATGCCTTTCAGGAATATGTCTTATCATTTGCTTCTTTTCTGCTTGTATATTCCTGATTTTAGAGACTGTATGTAAAAAAATTAATTAATTGCCTCTTGGAATATCAGAAAAAGAGAATAATTTCATTCTAGCTTAGAATTCTAGCAAGTTGTTTCTGCATACAGCAGACACATATGATGAATTAATGTTGCTTTTAGATAATAATACAATTCTTTCAAACCATAGTCTTTACATTTTGGAAAAGGGTAGATAGATTTGGTAGAGTGGTATTAAGGGACCAAAAGTTTTATTCTCACAGATTTCTAAGATTTTTTTTTTCACTCTTCAATATCTCACATAGTTTGAGTCTTTCACTTGTCATTCTCCCATGTCCTCCATCTTCAGTCTCTTTATCCACTACCTCCTTTCCTTGTTGGCCTATAAATATGTCCAGGTCTTCTCAGTTCTTAAAAAAAAATTTTCACTTTACCCTTTCTGTCTCTTCAAACTATAGTCCTATACCTCTTCTCTATGTCACATTTAAATTCTTAGAAGGGATTGTTTATATTAATTGCTTCTATTTCCTTACTTGCAGGTCAATCTTTTATCAACTTGCTTTTGACCTCACCACTCAGTTGAGACTGTTCTTTTTAAGATTACCAGCAGTCCCTTAACTGATCACTCCCCATACTTATTATCAGATCCCATTCTACTTGACCTATAGCTTTCAAATCGATTTACCACCCTCATATTAATCAGCCCATCCCTCTACTTCTCCTCCCGTGTTTGATGTTTCTCAATTTCCATTGCTGGTGTATTCAAATTGTATTTTGTTCTGTTGCCCTTGACCACTACCCCCTTTCTTGCCTGTATAGTACTTTTTAAATAGCCACTATAAAAGAATAATAGCAGGGAATAAGATTGTAAAGAAGTCAGGTAGAAGAAGACAGTCCCAAAGATCAAAAAAGCATAATTTGTAATATCACATATTAACCAAAAGTCATATCCTGGTTATATGCTTAAATCGGAAGAAGCCATCTGGGTTTTGCTGTCATAGCCTTTTGGTCCTATGATATGTATATAAATCTCAGATATTTCCAGACAGCCACAGTAAGGCCAGCAGAACCTCTGAGATGATGTGAATATGTTAAACTTTTACTGACAACTTTGACATTATTTGCATGTGTTAATGAACTAGCCCCTAGGTTAGTCTGTCCCATCTGAAAACTATAAAAATGAGATCTTAAACTCCTACTCCAAGTACTCTTACATCTTCATCTGTTTCTATGATGTTTAGTGCTCCCAACTGTAATCTATATTTGTGGCTTTTTCTCCATGTTTCTCCTCATTCTCATTCTCTTCACTTCTGTCTGCCTTCTTTCTCCACCTTCTCCCTGTCTCCATGCCATCTGCTTGTATATCCCTCCTCTGTAATTTTTGTGCCATTTATTCCTATAACCTCTTATTAAAATGTGATAGTGACTTCACTTCTTGCTACCATCATGGTCTTTCCTAGTGAGTACCCAAAGAAATGAGCATACTACTACATTTCAAAATTCCATAAACTAATTAGCAGTTCAACTGGATTATCATTCTTTTTCCACCCAGTAAATGTAGACATCCCTCAATCTTTTGTCATAGGCTCTTTTCTTTATTTTTATTTCATTCTCTTCCTTGATAATATCGTCAGTTCCCATGGCTCATTTAATATCATTTTTCAGAGGACTATAAAATCCATGCAACCAAACCTTTCCTAGCCCATGCATCCTAGCTCTCCTGTATTTCTAAGTGCTTGCTGCACATCTCTATTTGTATGTATCAAATTTGTATATTTCAAGCTTGACATTTCCAAAACAGGCTTCTACTTCCCACCTTCGCAAACATATGTCTCTCCCAGAATGGCTTCTTGATTTCTATTGATAGCACCATCATACTTTGTCACCTAGATTCACAACCTGGGACTTATTCTTGATCTTCCTTCTACCTCATCTTTCCCCACCTCCATTCAATATAATCAATCATTACATCTTGCCCATCCTACCTTTTTTAAATCTGTGCCATTCTAATTTCACTCATATAATCTATAGAGTAGTTTAGTGTCCATCACATCTTGCTTAGACTATCAAAATAGACTATTAATTGATCTCTCTGTCTCCAGTTTTTCCCTTCATTATCCTCCACATATCTGCTAAGTCAATGTTTCTAAAATAAAGATATGACCTGTCATTATCTCATAAATCTTCTATGGCTTCCTATTGCCTCTAGAATTAAAAATAAACTCATTAAAAAAAAAAAGAATTTAAAGCTCTCCACAGTCCAGCTTCTTGCATTTGCAATCTTGTTTCAAATGATTCTCCTTTGCTTGTTCTTTAGTCCAGTCAGTTTGGTGCTCCCATATATAGAAAAAGTATTTTGCTTCTTCCTCAGATAATCTCCAGTTTCTATGAAATCTCAACTCAGGTGCCACCTTCTGTACAAGACCTTCTCTGGTGTCTGTTCTGCTAATCCAATGCTTCTAAGTGATAACTTATTTGTCTCTTGAAAATCCTTTTAAAAAATAATTTTA
Organism: Antechinus flavipes; assembly: GCF_016432865.1. NCBI lineage: Eukaryota > Metazoa > Chordata > Mammalia > Dasyuromorphia > Dasyuridae > Antechinus > Antechinus flavipes. The sequence goes on from NC_067400.1 coordinate 258,676,839, forward strand.
TGTTTGCCACTTGGTTATGTGTTGCATTCTTCCAGAAGAACATAAGTTTCATTAGGATAGAGGCTATGTAAGTTTTTTCCTTGTATTTCTGGTACCTAGCACATAGTAGGCACTTTAAATAGCTGTTCAATTGAATTGCATTATGTTTATTTATAGAGATATTGTATTCATCAGCTAACTCCTTGTATATTCCTTGAAGGCAGCTACTATTTAGTTTTTGTCTTTGAGTCTCTTAGCATCTAACAGATTTGTGTTGGCAACTTTGGAGGAGGACTTTATGGCAGGTTAAAAAATAAAGAAACAAAAACTCCAGCAAATATAGACTTTTACCATAGTTGTAGCTTCCTTTCCATCATGGCTCAAATTTATCTGCAGTAAAGTAATTAAGAAGTTATTATTCTTTTTGAATACAACCTAAACTGAGGTTGATACTGAGATGCTTTTTGTATTACCATTTATTCAGTTGCCTGATGTATCCGCCAGAAGTTTCCTAGCCCTGGAATTCTTAAGCTTAGAGTGGACATAGCAATTATTTTCTCTTTTTAGAGACTTCCACTGAAGGATGAAGAAGTGATTTATTTTGTGGAAAGTACCATGTTTGAAATCTGAGTTTAGATCTTAACTCTTCCATTTACCTTTGGAAAATCATATAACCTATTTAAAGTCAGTGATTATTATTATAAAGCACATACAATGCCAGGCACTCTGTGTATACAGGCAGATTCAATGTAGATTCTGACCTCAATTAACTTATGACTCAGAAATATTAATTCACTTTTCCATAGAAAGAGTTAGAAAAACCTTCATAAAGGAAGTGGAACCTAAATGGAAGAAAGCCCAGCCTTGAAAAAAGGAGTGCCTTTAATAGAGAGATAAAACCATTCAAAGAAGGTGACCATATGAACAAAGGCACAGAAATAACAGAGCAAAAGAGAAATGGGGAAATGGATTGTAGCTCACTTTGCCTAGCAGTTAAAGTGTGCACAAGCTAATATTTTCAAAGCAAAACTAATTTTCTTTAAATTTAACCTATTTGTCATTTCCTCAGTTTGCTATCCTCCTTTTAAGAAGCTAACCTTCCATTAAATTGTGAGGTTTCCCTAGATCAAATGGTGTGTTTCATTTGCCCTTTGTTTCTTGTCTTATAGGTAATATTAGAATCTCCATAATATCTACTCAACTGAAGTGAATTGAATTGTCATATTTGTCATGAAAGCAAAACCATAGTCATCATGTTTCCTATCACTTGGTAACTGTGCCTTAAAATGGCCCTTAGACCGTCCTTTTCTTGAAGCTCTCTTTAAATTCCTCCAGCTAAATTTGCTTTCTCTCTCTTCAGATGTCTCCTATCTCTTTTTTCCCTTTTGAACTTCTTTACATTCATCACATTCTCTCTGTCCAAGCCATTTGTCATTGTTTCTTATCTTTAATTCCGTTGAATTGTTACAGACAGCTAGGTATCTTGGCACCCCCAGTGCCTAGCACAGTGCCTCACATGTTGGAAAAAATGCTTGTTTAATTGAATTGTTTTGTGGGTACTAATAGGGAGGAATCAAGTAACATGTCTATTGCCCTTGGAGATAACGATCAACTCTTTTTTTAATTAGTCATTTAATTGGCCTCTGTTATTTTGTTGTTTTCCTCTCGCATCTGGCTGCTGCACTACAGTGGAAAAATTTTAAAATAGAATTAGATATAATCCAATTAAGCTGTCTTTTAAAAATGTCAGAGCAGATAAATCCAAAGCCTCTTAACTCACACATAGCTTTGCTAGTCGTTCTCAGCTACTGATATTGAATGTGTTTCCATGCAGCCTCATTGTCTGCTTCCTGTTTCAAAAGTTATGGGTCCATTATTCTTCAGATCTGCTTTTTTTCACCACTTATCTATTTACTTGACTTTTTGAGGGACTTCCCTCTTAACTCATTTGAGCAGTTTGTTGGTTGGTCTTTCTGACATTCATTTTCCTTTTTTATGTAGGTGACACTAATTATTCCGTTGTGATTTTATCATACATCTCTTAGTTTCTCCTCCCTCCAAAAAGTGTTTTGTGCCATATAATACTTACTCAATTAAAACAAAGAAAATTTAATTTTGTTTTGATAAGATGGAAACCTTTTGGTGGTATCACAAAACCAAGACTGGGAAACCCTCAGAGGCTTTACAGAAAATAGTGAACATGGAATTTGAAGTTAGAAAACTGATGTCCAAATCCTTGCTTGACCATTTGCTGCTTGTGTGACCTTATAAAAAGGTTGCTGGTCCTTGTTTGTAAAATGAGGGGACTGGCATAAGTGACTTTTTTAGTCTCTTCCAATTTTAAGACTATAATCTTTTTAATCTTGTGTGATGTACTGGGGAGTGGTTTTTTTTTTTTCCTCCTCTAGTGCTATATTCAGGATTATATTTTCTAAATTCAAAGATGATTATGAAGAATTCCCTTTTTTTTGGGGGGGGGAGTTTATTAACCTGTAAAAACAAAATCACATAGACTTAGATTTTAATGAAGCATGTTGCTTGTCAGAATGAGATGTGGTTTTTCCTAAACTACAAGCAAAATTCTGCCTTACTTGTAATAGAAGTTGACAAGTTTTATCTTCATAAATCCTTACTGTGTGTTTGCTAGTATGCATTTTCTACTTGTATGAATGTACATACTTTAACATATCATGTGATTTATTTTTTTGCTTTCAAAGGAGTAAAGTCCAGACACTAGTAAATGCAGAAAATGTTTTTGACTGTACACTGCCTTAGAGATACTCTACCTTAAGAGACATCCAGTGCAGTGTAGGTAAAATTTGGATCCACCAAAAAGATAAATTGGAGAATGATTATTTACTTCATGGTAGAACATTTTTACTTTATTTATTGTAATTTTCCCTTGTAAAAAGCTAGCTGTAAAATAATATGAATCTTTTTGCCACTCCATGTAGTCCTCTCTTCTGGCTCTTTTCCCCTCCAGAAGTCAGGTTCTATGCCTTTTTAATATTGCTAGTGTAATCTTCCTGACAAAGCAAGTGAATAGCTATTAAGTGTCTATTCTCTGACAGGCAATGAAATATAAACACAAAAGTAACATAATTCAGTGCCCCTAAAGGAGCTTCTCAAGTCTGAGGTCTTCAGACCTCATCAGGAGTGTCTATGAAAAGATTCCCTTTCCCATTGGAGGAGAATTTCCTCCGTCCCAGTTCCTGAGGAGATAGAATTTCCTTTAGGTCCCTGCCCTCAAAGAGTCTGGTATTTATTTGAAGAGATAAACACTCCGGAGAAAATTTAGAAGTTATAAAAAGCATAATAAAGTAATCATTAGCAGTACAATTACTGCCTATGAACATAATTAAAAGACCAATAAATGGAGGAGGTAGGTAGAAAAGATTATGTGTAGGAAATCTACCTTGATTTTGGATCTCAAAATATGGGCAGAATTTTAATAGATGGAATATCTTTTTTCATTTTAGTAATTATTACATACACAACTAAGTAGTTCCATTTAGCCAAGTGCCATTCATTTCAGATCTCTTTCATTTTCATCCTTAGGGCAAATCTCAAGTCTATCATTACTGTAACACAATTTATATTATTTTTATTTTACTGTTAGAATTTATTCATGAGTCCTCATTATTTCTACAATGTATATCATGAAGATTCTTTATTATCATAAGAGAATTAGTAAATACATTTCCCAAATGTGATTTTCTTCATTATTGGTGTCAAGTAAATGAATCACATTTTAATATTACTGTATTCCTCTGTATTAAAATATTGCATGAAAAATGATAGAAAAATTGTTTACAAGCACATATAGATATGCATGTGTGTATCTGATACATATCTAGGTGTATATGTATATATAAATATATACAAGCACATATATGCAAGAGGCAGCATTTCTAATACATGTGTATATGTGTACATACACATAGATACCATAATGCATAGAGTGCCTAGTTTGGGGATTTTTCCTGGGTTCAAATCTGGCAACTTACTAGCTATGTGATCCTGGGTTTTAGTTTCCTGATCTTTAAAGTGAGCTAGAGAAGGAAATAGCAAGCTACTCTTGTACCTTTGCCAAGAAAACTCCAAATGGGGTCACAAGAATTGGATCCATCTGAGGACAACGGAATATACACACATGCATGTATATTTTTATATATGCACATACACATATATAATACCCATTTAGTTACACTTATATACCAATGTATACATATACTCACACACCTGTATATATGCATCAAAATGGCATTTAATAAATGTCTATTGAATGGCTGTGTATATAAATGTAAATGCACACATATACATATACAACACATGTGTATGTATACACACATGCATATATGTATCTTATTAAAGATGTTAAAACTACCCTGAGATTTTGGAGATGTCCTCTATAATTTTGCTGTATATAAAACACTGTTCATAGAAATTCTATAAAGTAGATATTCTAAGTAATATTAATTTATAAAAACAACAAAAGTGAAACAACTCTGAGATGTTGTGACATTCTCTAAAGTCACATGGCTAGTAAGGGCTTGGCACCTATGGGACTGTTGTGTTCCTTGGATTTCCTCACCTGTTAGACAAAGAAATTGGCCTGGATGGCTTCTGTGATTCCTATCAGGTCTGTCTCCATGGATGATCATAAAAGTCTACAGGTAGATCTTTTCATTCTGACTCCATTCTCTTTACACAACATCAAGCTTTCTTGCTACAATTTTTATTTGTACTATTTCACAATATTAAATCAAGAAAATAATTGGTTAATATGTAATTTAATTATATAGCTGTTTTAAAATTGATAAGGAAACAGATATAATTGTAAGACATTAGTGTAGAGTTGAATAGCTCATAACCCCTATTGATCAAAATGCACCTTTATCCTGTAGCTGTCCAAAATAATAGACATTTAATATCAGTCAGTTAGTCTATGAGTAATAAGGATTTATACCTAGGTATACACTAAAATAAAATCATGGAGAGTTCATGTCCTAATGACCGAAACAAAATGCTAGCAGTTATATTCAAGACATATATATATAGGCAGTCTCAGAGGGAGGAGATTTGGGAGGGAGAGAAAGTTACCTCCTGCAGAAGTTAAGATTTGATGGATTCTTGAAGGAAACAAAATAAGTTAGGACAAAGAAAGGAAGAAGGAGAGCATTCTCCTTACAACAGCTGTTGTAAATGCATGGAGTCATGAGTATCTTGTATGAGGAATAGCAAGTTGACCAGTGTTGATAAATTATGGAATATGTGAAGGTGCAAAGTATGGTTGGGTGGGGTGTAAAGAAAGGTGACCAAATAAAAGAAAACTGAAAAGGCAGAAAAAAACCAAATTATGAAGAACTTTAAATGCCAAATAAAAGACTTTACATTTAATTCTGAAGGTAATAAAGAGCCATTGGAGTTTTTTGGGTAGCCAGGATGACATGTTAGCCCTGTACTTTAGGAAAATCACTTTGGACCAGGAGATCATTATATACTTCAACAACAATACTATATGATCATCAATTCTAATGGACGCGGCCATCTCCAACAATGAGATGAACCAAGTCAGCTCCAATAGAGCAGTAATGAATTGAACCAGCTATACCCAGGGAAAGAACTCTAAGAGAGAGAATTCCCAATCCCTCTATTTTTGTCCACCTGCATGTTTGATTTCCTTCACAGGCTAATTGTACACTATTTTAAAGTCCGATTCTTTTTGTACAGCAAAATAACTGTATGGACATGTATATGTATATTGTATTTAACTTATATTTTAACATATTTAACATGTATTGGTCAACCTGCCATCTGGGAGAAGGAGGGGAAAAGTTGGAACAAAAGGTCTTGCAATTATCAATACTGAAAAATTACCCATGCATATATCTTGTAAATAAAAAGCTATAATTAAAAAAAAGAAAAAAAATCACCTTGGCAACTAAATGGGGGATAGATTGGAGTGGGAAGACACTTAAGGCAGGAATATCAAAGTTTTAGAAATTCCATAGTCAAAAGATGATGAGAAACTGAAATATGGTGGTAACTCTCTGAATGGAGAAAAGGCATATATGAAAAATGCTCCAAAGGTAAAAGCAACAGGATTTGGCAAAGTATTGGATATATGTAGTGAGTGCCAGTGACAAATCAAGGGAAATGCCATTATTTCTAGCCTTGGAGACTGGGAGGGTGATAGTACCCATGTGAGTAGGAAGGAAGTTGGAAAAAAGATTGATTTTAAAGGGAAAAATAATGTTTTATTTTAAATACAATGAGTTTGAGATGTCTATGAGACACCCAGTTTGAATGCTGAAACACTACCTGGGAATCTTGTGATTTAAAGCCCTTAGAGAGACAATGTTAGCCCCCACTACATCTCTATAGCATTCAATTATGTAAATAGAATTACATGGTTTGACAACTTATGGGTCTTTTATCTGCATAAGCTTTTTTATTTTAAAATAGACTATTGATTGGATTGTGGGAAAACAAGTTTCACTTATATACTTGGAGTTGGAGATGGCAATTGATCTAGTCATTCTGGACTAGAACATTTGGAGTTATCCTTCCATATTACTTAATTGTAAATAACCTTTGACCCATTAATACGAGCATAGGTCTGTTTTCAAAGGAGCTCAAAAAAAATCTCCCATATGAATAAAAATATTTATAAAAGTATTCTTGTAATGGCAAAAATCACAGGGTACACATCAATTGGGGAATGATAAAGTTATAGTATATAAATGAAATGGAATACTTATTGTGCTATAGGAAAATTATGGAAGGGGATAGTTTCAGAGAAATTTGGAGAGACTTGTATAAACTGATGCAGAATGAAATGAACAAAACAGGAAAACAATTTATACAATGACAACACTGTAAAGACAACTTTGAAAAGGTTAAGGACCACGATCAGTGTAATGAAACATGCTACTCATCTTCTGGCAGAGAGATTAAGACAAACTCAAGCTACAGAATCAGATGTACATTTTTGGACATGATTAATATGGAATTTTGGTTATTTTGACTATAAATAGTTGTTACAAGTTTATATTTTTCCCTAATTGAAATGTGAAAGAAATAGATAATAAATGCTTATTAATTGAAAAAATTATTTTTTATAAAATTCTTTTAGTGACTTCAATGTCATGCTCATGGCATTAATGAAAAGCCTCTTAAATATTGCTAGAATTGCCTTATTGTCTTGCCTAAAGACAATTTGTCATTTGTCAATGTAAGATCATATATTTAGAACTAAAAGAGAACAGAGATCATCTATTATAGCCACCTAATTTTATAGCCAAAAACCCTGAGAATTTAAAAAGGTAAAGTGATTTTCCTAAAGTTAAAATGTTAGCAGAGTAGCTGTCATCTTTCTCACATGGTTCCTATATGGCACATAGGCTTCTTTAGTGTCCATGATTGAAAGAGTAATTCAATTCATGAATTATTATACTTTTTATACTTTTATCATTAAAGTAAATAATTTGTTAAAGTAAGGTATAGCTTTGTCTTGGTTAAAGATCCAAGCCCGTGAATATCCTGATCAAAGTGTTCAGACCTTGTGATAAAACAAAATGCTTAGAGATATCCAAAACATTTCTCTTTTCTCATAGGCATTTAATCAATATATTCTGGGGCAAATTATTATTTAGCTATTGACAAGAGAACTATAATAATTTAATTTTCTCAAAAAAAAAGTATTCGATCTTTTTGATCATATAGAAAATATCCTATCCAGGATTATAAGAATAACAGAGAGTGACAGAGCCATAAACCAGAACCCAAATCCCCTGACTACTTTTTGTTTTAACCCTTTTTATAATATACATCATGGCGAACCATAGCACTCTTATGATGGTCAGTTCAGATTTTTCTTTTCTAATATTGAAGAAATTAGACTCATAAGAATATTAATTGTCATATGAAGTGGATTGTAGCAAGATCCAGTTTAAAAAAATTTCTTTTGTTTCCTAAATAGCTTTCATGTAAACCTTGAGTGACTTTTGCTGCAAATTTTAAATATGTTCTGTTGTTTTTCTTGTCAGAATGAAGATTCCTGGAATTATGTTGCTCCTCCTCTTCCAGTGAAATCCGTCAGATATTTGCCACTCCTGGAGGATGTATTTGGCCTTGAAGATGAATCATGATGTCAGTATAGATTACTTGCTTTAAAATTAGTGTTTTTGTTTCATCAGGGTTACCTGGATGGTAACAATTTCCTTTACAATTAGAAAACATATTATCTTGAACTTAAATTCTGAATTCTATTATAAAAGTATAGTTAATCTATTTTTATCATTTCTGAACTTTAAGATGTTATGTTTCTGTAAACTAGAACTAATAAAAGCATCATTTAAAGACATCCTAATAATTTTCATTATGTGTATGACATTAATATTCCATTAGTTTGAATCTTTGAAGTGGGATGGAAAGGATACTGGGTTTCTGAAGACAAGCGAATTGGATGGCCTGGTAGCTCCTTCCAAGTTGGAACAGGCTATAGATCTGTGGAGAAATTGACTTTCAATAGGAAATTGCTAGATTGCCAGCAGAGCCATTTGAACCAGCTAAATACATGTTAATTAAGAAAAGAGGGAAACCTTCTCCTTAGGGGAGTCACCAATTAATCTAAAGCTTTTAGTCAATCTGCTATTATAGAATATGGACAATTATTTAGAGAAAACTGAAGGAACCATTTCATGGCATGCAAGCATACTCGTTGTTGTATTGATTGAGTATCAGAGACTAAAACTATCTCCAGATGAATGACCCACTCTGTGGACTTTAAAAGTGATCTGTAAGACCAGCGTGGCTCTTTCTCTCTCATTCTTCATAAATATTTTACTTTGATCCTCCCCACCAACCAGAGCATAGTAGTTATTACTTTCTCTATTTTATAGTAAAAGAACCTTAGACAAATAGAAGTGGCTTATCCAGAGTCATATCCAGAACTCTATCCACTAAATCACATACCTGTCTCTAACTAGGCAACAGTAATAAAAGGCTGAGTACCTTCTAGCAGGTTTGAGGGTCAAAGGGAATTTTGCAGTATGCACAATATATCTTTTCTTAGCTGAGAATAGCTAAGCCTCTCTAGAAGGCAAAGAAGTTTAAGAAAGGTACCTCTATTTTCTAATTTTTCTAAGTGAATGAAGCATTTCTTTTAAAATTAGAAAAACAGACAAGGTAAAAACAAGAATCAAGAGTCTAAATGACATGGGGGAAATTACCTTTATGAGGATGGTAAGTAGAAGACTGTGTCACAGAGGAGTAAGGGAAGGAAAAGCACTAAATACTTGGAACTAAGTAATGAATGGGAAACCACAAAAGGCTAAAACATTCTATATTGAGTAGCTAGTTACTGTCTAGAGAACAATGATGCCACTAGGAAGAACCAGAGAAGTAAGAGATTAGCAAGAATGATCCCTCTTTTTATTAGATTATACTGAGACTCTTTTTTAAAAAATTGACATAAACTATAGAAATTTTTGCTGACTTCCTAAGGCATGAATCCCGAACATGATGCCATGTTTTAAAAACTGTCAATTCTGACAATTACTGTTCACATTTGGTAATTTATGTAGGGGCATATTTGACAACAAGAATACATTATTAGTGATTACAAAGTTTAGGGGAAAGGAAATGAAGGCATTAATGGCATGAGATTTGCACACACCCCGCAAAAAAAATCCTGTCCCCTCCCCCCCCCCCCCCAACCAAAAAGAAGGCAAGAACTTTTAGAGAACTGTGGTTGGGAAATGAACAGGCAATTAAGAAGATAGTATCCTGGGGGGTGAAATTAGGGTTCCCAGGTAACAAAGTGGAGGAAAAATGAGTTCTTGTTAGGGATGGAGTGCAGCTAACTTAGACTGGTAAAAGTACATTTGCCCAAAGACTTGATAATCTAATAAAAAGAGAGTGGGAGAGGGCAGATCCAAGATGGCAGAAACTAGACATGTTTCTCTCTGAGCTCTACTGAGCTTTCCTGAAATCAACAGCAGATTAAGCCTCTGAACTGGTTTTGGAGTGACAGAACTCACAAATATTTGGAGTACAACAAATTTCTGGGAGAAGATACTTTGCAAGAACTTCAGAAACGGTATATTTCAATCAGGCAGGGGGAGAGGTTGCTGAGCCCACACCATAGTATAGGACATCCAGGGCAAGGAACTGGGATAGAAAGCCAGAGTGTTGCAATGTCCAGCACACTGGGGAATCTACTGTGAGGCTCTTAGGCTACTCTGTTCTTGTTACAATACAGTTGTAAAGCAGATTTGCTGTGAGACACTCAAAGCAACTACAAAAGGCAAATTATGAGCCTCTGAACTCAAGAACCCCAGAACAGGACCTGGCCATGTTTACCAGTGTCCAATGCAAACAGCTTCAATGTAATTGCCAGATGATGAGGAAAAATCCAAAAGTAGTAAATAGAAGGGAGTTAGATAGATTAACTGCTTGAGGAAGAAGGTTTGCTTGTATCTCTACAGATGGAGAAGGAATCAGATAGGTGCCAATGAACCGTATTTGCCTTGTCCATCAGAGAGAAACAGAAAAAGAGAAAAACCTCAAAACAAAGGAGAAGATTTAAGAAACATCTGACACTGAAAGAGCATGGCTGACAACTGGCCCCAGGACAAACTAAAGTGGTTGTTGCTCCTTTTCTTTAAAAGTAATGAGCAAAAAAAAAAAAAAAAAAGCAAAAATAGTAAAAAGAACTCTGACCATAGACAGCTTATATATAGAGAAAGAGAAGAACAGATCTCAAACTCTGAGGATCCTAAAGGCAAATCATCTCCATATGAAGCCCCAAAGACTGGTCCCCATTTCACAAGGCTCTCTTGGAAAATTCAAAAAGGATCTTAGAAGAGAGAAGAAGAATGGGAAAAGGAAATGAGATCTTTGCAAGAAGGTATGGAAAAAGAAAAACAGAAATTATCTGAAGAAAACTCCTTAAAAATAGATGTAATGAAAAGGAAAAAGCATACAACTCCCCACAATGTAGATTTGACAAAATGGAAAAGGCAAATAACTCCTCACAAAATAGATCTGAAGAAGTGGAAAAAGCATATAACTCTTTACAAAATAGATATGAAAAAGAAACCTATTCATTGAAAAACAGAATTTTGTGAAACGGAAAAAAAATGAACTTAACAAAACGCCCCGTTTAATAGTTCAATTGGCCAAATGCAAAAGGAGGTTAAAAAAAAAAAACTAGTTGAAGAAAATAATTCACTAAAAATTAGAATTGAACAAATGGAAGTGAATGACTCAATGAGACTCCCAAATCAATCAAAATCAAAAAAAAAGAAAAAAAATGCAAAATACCTCATTGGAAAAACAACTGACCTAGAAAATAGATCTAGGAGAGACAATGTAAGAATTATTGGACTTCCTGAAAACCATAATGAAAAAAAGAGGCTAGACATCATCTTTTGGGAAAACATCAAGGAAAACCTGTCCAGGTTTTTTTTTTTTTTTTTTTTAGAATCACAGGGTAAAATAGCCATTGAAAGAATTCACTAATCACCTTCTGAAAGAGACCCCAAAATTAAAACTCCAAGGAACATCATAACTAAATTTCAGAATTATCAAATCAAGGAGAAAATATTGCAAGCAGCCATAAGGAAACAATTCAAATATTGATGAATTTCATCTGTTTCTGATGAAAAGACCAAAACTGAATAGAAAATTTGATCTTCAAATACAGAACTCAAGAGAAGCATAAAAGGGTAAAAAGGAAAGGAAAAAAAAAACACCTTTCTTTAAAAAGCTTATGTCTCTATATGGGAAGATGATAAGTTTAACTCTTGAGATCTCTATCTCTGTTATGCATTTACTTAGAGGGTACAGGTGTAATTTATTTTATTGTGATGATTTAAAAAAGAAACTGAAGGAGGAAAGGTGATTCTACTGGAAAAAAGAGGAAAAAAAGACTTAAAATGGGTAGACTTTTTTTCATGAGGAGGCAAAAAATACCTATTGCAATTGAGGGAAAGAGGAAAAGAGAATGAGCATTGTGTGAATCTTACTCTCACAGTGTTTGGCTCAAAGAGAAAATATCAGACATATTTAGCTTCCCAGAGAAGCTTGTCTCACCCTATAGGGAAGTAGTAGGGGAAGGGGAAAAGGAAAAGGGGAGACTAATACAAGGGAAAACAGAAGTAGAAGGAAAAAGTTATAAGAAAGCGGAGGGGCTGCAAAAAAGGAGGTACTGTTTGAGGTGGGGAGTGTCAGTAACAAAATACTAGGTCGGAGGGAAAGAGGGAAAAGGAAAGAAAAAAGTATAACTGGGTGTAAACAAGAGGGTAGGAAATATTGAGCTAGTAATTTTATCTGTGAATATGAATAGGATCAACTCTCCTATAAAACAGAAGTGGATAGAAGACTGGATCAAAAACCAGAATTCTACAATTTGTTTTTTTACAAGAAACTCATTTAAAGCAGAGTGATACATTTAGAGTAAAGATAAAAGGCTGAAGCAGAATGTATCATGCTTCAGTTGAGGTAAAAAAAAAATAACAGGGGTAGCTGGTCTGGTCGCAGATCAAGCAAAAGAAAAAATAGATCTAATTAAAAGAGATAAGGAAACTACATCCTACTTAAAGGTACCATATATAATGAAGTAATATCAATGCTAAACATATGTGCACTAAGTAGTATAGCATCCAGATTCCTAGAGGAGAAGTTAAGAGAGAGGCAAGATGGATTAGACAGCAAAACTCTACTAGTGGGGGATCTCAACCTTGCTCTTTTGGAACTAGATAAATCAAACCACAAAATAAATAAGAAAGAAGTTAAGGAGGTAAATAGAATCCTAGCAAAGTTAGGTATCATAGACCTTTGGAGAAAATTGAATGAAAACAAAAAATATACCTTTTTTTTTGGCAGTACATGGAACCTATACAAAAAAAAAATGATCACGTATTAGAGCATAAAAACCTCAAAATCAAATGCAGAAAGGCAGAAATAGTAAATGTATGTTTTTTAGATCATGAGGCAATAAAAATTATAAGCAATAAAAGGCTAGGGAAGAACAAAATAAAACAAAGTAGAACAAAAATTAATTAGAAAACTAAATAATCAAATCTTAACGAATAGGTGAAACTATTAGCATAATTATCTATATCAATAATCAAACTAATAAAAATAATATGATTATCTCAATAAATGTAGAAAAAGCATTGGATAGAATCCAACAAGCATTCCTATTAAAAACACCAGAGAGTATAGGAATAAATGGACTTTTCCTTAAAATCATCAGTAGCATCTATTTAAAACCATCAGCAAGCATCATATGTAATGGAGATAAACTGCAACCATTCTCAATAAGATCAGGGGTGAAACAAAGTTGCCCACTATCACCATTACTATTCAATATTGTATTAGAAATGTTAGCTTTGGCAATAGGAGAAGAAAAAGAGATTAAATTAATTAGAGCAGGTAATGAGAAAACCAATAATCACTCTCTGAAGATGATGTGATGGTATTCTTAGAGAATCCTAGAAAATAAAAAAAAAACTAGTAGAAACACTTCACAACTTTAACAAAGTTGCAGCTACAAAATAAATCCACATAAATCATCAGCATTTTCATATATTACCAGCAAAGTCCAATAGCAAGAGATACAAAGAAAAATTACATTTAAAATAACTGTAGATAATATAAAATATTTGGGAATCTATCTGCCAAGGCAAAGTACAGAATTATTAAATACAACTACAAAACACTTTCCACACAAATAAAGTCAAATTTAATCAATTGGAAAAATAACAAGTACTCATATGTAGGCTGAGCGAATATAATAAAAATGGCAATACTATCTAAATTAACTTATTCTGTGCCATAACAATCAAACTCCCAAGAAATTATTTTACAGATCTAGAAAAAATAATAACTAAGTTCATCTGGAAGACAAAAGGTCAAGAATTTCAAGGGAATTAATGAAAAATAATGCAAATAAAGGCATCTTAGCTGTGCCAGACCTAAAACTATATTATAGAGCAGCAGTACCATTTGTACTGGCTTAGAAATAGAGCAGTAGATCAGTAGAATAGATTAGGATCACAGGACAAAATAGGGAATAACTGTAGTAATCTAGTATTTGACAAACCTAAAGGCCCCAGCTTTTGGGATAAGAATTCATTGTTTGATAAAACCTTGTAGGAAAATTGGAAACTAATATGACATAAACTAGGCATTGACCCACACATAACACCGTATAACAAAATAAGGTTGAAATGGGTTCATTATTTAGACATAAAGAGTGATATTATAAGCACATCAGAAGAATAAAGAATAGTTTACTTCTCAGATCTGTGGAGAAGGAAGGAATTTGTGGCCAAAAGAGAACTGAATTACATTATGAAATGCAAAATGGATAATTTCGATTATATTAAATTAAAAAGTTTTTTGTACAAACAAAATAATTTATTTTGATTATATTAAGTTAAAAAGTTTTTATACAAACAAAAACTAATGCAGACAAGATTAGAAGGGAAGCAATAAACTGGCAAAACATTTTTACATTAAAGATTCTAATAAAGGCCTCATTTCTAAAATATATAATTGACTCAAATTTATAAAAATTCAAGCCATTCTGCAATTGATAAATGGTCAAAGGATATGAACAATTTTCAAATGAAAAAATTGAAACCATTCTAGTCATATGAAAAGGTGCTCTAAATCACCATTGATCAGAGAAATGCAAACAACTCTGAGGTACCACTACACACCTCTCAGATTGGCTTAAGATGACAAGAAAAGATAATGATGAATGTTAGAGGGGATGTGGGAAAACTGGGACACTCATACATTGCTGCTGGAGTTGTGAACTGATCCAACCATTCTGGAAAGCAATTTAGAACTATGTCCAAAAGGCTAACAAAATGTGCAAACCCTTTGATCCAGCACTATTTCTGCTGGGCTTATATCCCAAAGAAATACTAAAGAAGGGAAAAGGACCCAAATGTGCAAAAATGTTTATGGCATTCCTTTTTTGTAGTGCAAGAAATTGGAAACTGAGTGGATGCCCATCAGTTGGATAATGGCTGAATAAGTTATGGTATATGAATGTTATGGAATATTATTGTTCTGTAAGAAATGATCAACAGGATGATTTCAGAGATGCTTGAAGAGACTTACATGAACTGATGCTCAGTGAGATGAGCAGAACCAGGAGACCGGCAACTACAAGATTATACAATGATCAATTCTGATGAACATGGCTTTTTTTCAATAATGAGATGATTCAGGCCAATTTCAATGATCTTGTGATTAAAAAGAACCATTTATACCCAGAAAGAGGACAATGGGAGCTGAGTATGGATCACAACATAGCATTTTCACTCTTTTTGTTGTTGTTTACTTGCATTTTATTTTCTTTCTCATTTTTTCCTTTTTGATCTGATTTTTCTTGTGCAGCAAGATAATTGTATAAATATGTATGCATATTTTGGATTTAACATATTTTTTATCATGTTTAACATGTATTGGTTTATTGCCATCTAGGGGAGGGGATGGGGCAAAAGAGGAGAAAACTTGGGACACAAGGTTTTGCAAGTATCAATGTTGAAAAATTATCCATGCATATGTATTGAAAATAATATTCTTTATAAAAAAAGAGGATAGGAGAGGCATCCATTAAATATATATCATAAAAGAATCTATGTTATAGGAAGAAGAGTTTTAGGAGAAGATTATTAGTTCACAGAAATAAAAATACAGGAAAAAAGCCAGCAATTAATTCTTTGTTCTAAGATGTCTATATGCAAACATCTCAAAAATATGTAATAAGTGAACTAGAAATCCTAATGGAAGGAAATTTGACCTCAGAAGATGTGACAGATTTTGTGAGATGAAAGCCTTAAATGAAATAAGGCATTTATATATAAATATATATTTGTATATGTATGTATATATACATATATACATACACATATATATGTATATACATATGCATATATGTGTGATTATATATATATATGGTGTTTAAATATAAAGGACTTCTGAAATCTGGATTTCTATGTACCCAAGGGTAGAAAGTCTGGAATACTCTTGTGGAAGGCTCCACAGCAGCCTTCTGACCCCAAACATGATAATGAGAGTTCAGAAAGCTGAAATCTGAATTGCACTTGTCAGTCTGGGATACCAAGGGGCTCTAAAAATTTGAAGCATACAGATCTATAGAGTTCTTCAGAGCCTTGTAATATGCATAGTCTACACCTGGAGAAGTGAACCTGAAATGCCTGCATTCTGGGCTCAGATACACCAGGGGAAGTGAAAGACAGATGCAACAGCTCATATACTATAGATCAACCTAACATGTCCCTAAAGTCTCATCTAATAGCACAAATGGACTCAGAATCTAAATGTAATACAAATTACTAATTTAAAAAGCAAGGATGGAAATATTTGTAAATGGAAGAAGAGGAACAATAAAGAATGTATGGCTCCAAGAACACATAAGACTTTCACTCAGAAGAAGAGAATAATTCTATAAGAAGTTATGGTAGAAAAAAACCAAGAGATTTTCTAAAAAATGAAATAACATTGGATCAAATAATTGGATGAAGAAAAACAAGTTTAATATAGAAAGTAGAAAACCTTATCCAAGTAATAGACTTCCTCAAAATCAGAATATAGCCAACAAATATAAATGTCTCCATGAAAAAAAATTCTAGAATAGTAAAAAAAGAAAAATGAAAAAAAGAAAATATACAAGAAAATGCAGACTATCAAAAAATAGATTAGGAAAAGTAAATCAAAGATAATTGAAGAATCACCACCAACCCTCACCAAAAAATGAACAAAACCCTACAACATGGATACTTTAAAGAAATCCTAAGTGAATAGAATCCTATTCTCCAGACCTATTAAAACCAGACAGCAAAGTGAAAATAGAATTCACTAATTATCTTTTGAAAGAATCTTCAAAATAAAAAGAACCAGGAATACGATATTAAAAATCCAGATATTTCAGATTAAAGAAAATATATTAGCATTAATAAAAGCAAGACTTCAAGTACCAGTCAGATACATAAGACTTATTAGCTATGATTATAAATAATAACAAGCCTTGGAAAATGATCTTCCAAAAGCCAAAATATAAAGGCTTAAATAAACCTTACTCTGCAAAACAAAATAATTCTACAAAGGAGAAAATGTACTCTTTATGAAATAGAAGAAATAGAAAGACTTGTGTTGAGTTAAAAGCATGAAAACTTAAGCAGCAAGAGAAAGCTAGAAAGATAAATCAATTAGAATAATTAGAAGGAGTTATAGGATGCTAATATATTGCATTATAATGAGGGGCAAAAAGTATTTCTTCTAAACCCTAATGACTTTAAGAGTCACAAATAGAATTGAATAAGACAAACAGAGAACTTAGGTATTATTTTATTCCTTTTTGATGCTCTTGAGGGGAAAGGGTTGGGAGAATGGAATTTGGGAAAACCTTAGAGAAGAAAGGATAAAGATGGAGGCAACACATATCACATATAAACAGAAGACATGAGAAGAAGGGTATATAAATATGAAGGAAGGGGTTTGGGAAGAATATATTACATGAATTTCATTTTTATCTAAACCAATGAAAGGAGGGTTATGACACTGTGTATAAACTCATTAGGGAAATGGACAAGGATAATGAGAAGGGAGAGAAGAGTTTAAAAAAGTGGGTAGAATTGGAGAGAAATTAGTCATAAATCAAAGAAACTCTAACTTTGGAAGGTGAACCATGAAAAAAAGGATTAAAAGTAAGTAAAGAGTAAAAACTTTTGATTTGTGATTTGAACTAGCAAGGGCAGAAAAGTAGAAGTGAATTGCTTTAGTTCCTTTTTTCTACTTTTCTTTTCCTTTTTTTTTTTTTTGTAAAGATATTCAAAGGCAATGAGAAGAAAAAATTAAAGATCACAATTGTAAATAGAAATGGAAAGAACTCACCAATAAAATGGAAGCACATAGAGCTATTAGAAAAAAGAATCAAATAAGATGATGTTTACAGGAAAAGTATCTGTTGACACAAACAAATTCATAAAGAACTGGAGCACATTTTAGAGTGTTTCAGATGAATTTTAATATGATGAAAAAAAAACAGGGTAGCAATCATGATCTCAGAAAAAGAAATGGTAACTTAAAGAGATAAGCATGGAAACTATGGTTAAGCTTACCATACACAATGGATCAGTAATAATTATATATGATATATACACATGTATTATATATGTATATAGACATAGGTACATATACATATGTAATGCATATTTATATCATATGTATATATACATAAATGTGCACTGCATGGTATAGCACCGAGATGCTTAAAGGAAAAGTTATTTAAATTATTTAGAGAAAAAATAAAACCATGATAATTGAGAACTTTAATATACTATACTTCTTTGGCTTAGACAAATCTAACAAAAAAGATAAACAAGGAAAAAGTTAATATATCTGAATAAAATTTAGAAAGTTAGATATGATAGATCTCTGGTAACTGTAAAATTGGAATTAAAAGAATCTACCTGTTTCTCATCTATGCATGGGCATCTTTAAAAACCTGATCATATGTTGGGGCCAAGAAAGCTCATAAATGAATGCAAAAAATTAATTATAATTGATATAATGAAATAATTCATAGCATATTATATATAATATGTCATTATATAATTAAAGAGAATATAATCAAATATTAATTATATTAATTAATATGATATAAATTAAAATAATTTTAGATTTAGACATTACCATAGAATGTTTAATTATATTATTGAATATTGTTTTAATTATTATTAGTAAAATGTATTGAACAGCCTTTATTGGCTGTAATGCAATAAAATTATATTTAAGAAATTACATTGACATTTAATTAGAGAGAAAATAATCTAATCATAACAATTCTTGGGCTAAAACATCATAAAACAACACATTAAAGAAAATGATCACAATATGACAACACACAAAAATGTATGGGATATACCTAAAATAATCTTTAAAGGGAATTAGTTGTATATCATTAAAAAATGTCATCAACAAAAGAGAAAGAATATTGTAATGAATTAGACATGCAAATAAAAAATTATAAAATCCAAGAATGAAAAAAAACCCCAACTGAACACTAAAATAGAAAATCTAAAAATCAAAGAGATTATCAAAAAGCACCAAAATATTGAATTGATAAGTAAAATTAGAAGCAATTAAAAAACAAAAACTAGTAAGACAATGTTGCTGCTGCTGAGGCAATTGGGGTAAAGTGTCTTGCTCAGGGTCACGTAGCTAGAAAGTGTTAAGTGTTTGAGGCCAGATATAAACTCAGGTCCTCCTGATTTCAGGGCTGGTGCCCTAACCACTGCACCATCTAGCTGCCCCAAGGAAAAAAAAAGTTTTGACAGAATACAATATCTATTTCCATTAAAAAACACACAAGGCATAGAAATAAAAGGACCTTTCCTTATTATAGTAATTCACATTTTTAAAATATTTAAAAATATTTAAAATTTATTTAAAAAATAACAGTCATTATAAGAATAATTGCTAGAGGGTTTTCCAATAAGCTATAGGGAAAAGTAAGAAAATCTAATATTACTATTATTTGTTAATTAAAATTTAATTAAAACAATAACCAGCAATATAGAAGAATATAGAATCAATAGAAAATAAATTGTGGAGTTGTGTTTGAAGAGTTGCACAAGTTTGAACTATCTTGGATTGGTTGCTAACTGCATGGAGAGCACAGGAGAAAAATGTAGAACACAAGGTTTTACAAGGATGAGTGTTGAAAACTATCTTTGCATGTATTTTGAAAAATGAAAAGCTATTATTTTTAAAAAGCCTGTTGGAATTGCCTTGAACCACCTCATTGTTGAAAACAATCAAGTCTATCATGGTTGATCATCACTTAATCTTGCTGTATACAATGTTTTCTTGGTTCTATTCACTTCACTTAGCATCAGTCCATGCAAATCTTTCCAGGCTTTTCTGAAGTCAGCTTGCTCATCATTTCTTGTAGAACAATAATATTCCATTACATTCATATACCATAACTTATTTAGCCATTCCCCAACTGGTGGACATTGACTCATTTTCCAGTTCCTTGCCTCTACAAAAAGGGTTGCTACAAACATTTTTGCACATATGGGTCCTTTTCCATTTTTTATGATCTCTTTGGGTTTACAGACCCAATAGAGACATTGCTGGATCAATGGTATACACAGTTTGATATCTCTTTGGGCATAATTCCAAATTGTTGCGAATACGAGAGCCACCTGCCAGTTGCTGCTGGAGGTCTAACAGACCTGTAGAATGGTTCTCTTCATATAAGAGGATGATGATGATACAAGGAAACAGAGGCAGTTGCATTCTTTGACTTCTCTCCTCTTCCCTCTTGCCTCCAATTTATTTCATTCCCAATCCACAAGGAACATTTGCTTTAGTAAAGGCTGCTTTGCAACTCCTTCAAGTGTTACAATTCACAGCTGTAGAGATCCTCAGAGAACTGACCTGCTCCTTCAGTTAGGCATGGTCCTTAACACCAAATTGTTTTCCAGAATGATTGTATTAGTTCATATTAATACAATTCACAACTCCATCAACAATACATTATTGTTCCAGTTTTTCTTTATTCTCTCTAACATTTATTATTATTCTTTCCTATCATCATCATTCTGAGAGATTTGAAATCATTATTTAGACTTGTTTTAATTTTTATTTTTCTAGTCAATTATGATTCAGAACATTTTTTCATATGACTAGAAATGATTTTAATTTCATACTATTTTCCAGTTTTTCCAACAATTTTATCAAATAGTGAATTCTTATTTTGGAAATTGGAGTCTTTGGATTCATCAAACACTAGATTACTTTAATCATTGACTATTGTGCCTTGTGAATCTATCTTATTCCTTTGAACGTATTTCTTAGCCAGGACTAAATGGTTTTGATGACTGCCACTTTATAATATAGTTTTATGTCTGGAACAACTAGGCTTTCTTTTTTTTTTTTTTCAATTTCCTTGAAATTTTTGATTGTTTTATTTTTCCAGATAAATTTTGTTTTTATTTTTTTTAATTCTATAAAGTAATTTTTTGACAGTTTGGTATGGCATTAAATAAATAGATTAATTTAGGTGGAATTGTTATTTTTATTATATTACCTTGGTCTGCTAATGAGCACTTGATATTCTTCAGTTGTTTAGATCTAACCTTATTTATGTGTAAAGTGTTTTGAAATTGTGCTCATACAGTTCCTGGTTTTGTCTTGGCAGGTAGACTCTCAAATATTGTATATTATCTGCAGTTATTTTAAATGGGATTTCACTTTGTATCTCTTGCTGCTAGACTTTTTTATTTTATAATATAGAGACATGCTGATGATTTATGTGAATTTATTTTTTATTTGGCAACTTTGCTAAAGTTGTTAATTATTTCTAGTAGATTTTTAGTTGATTCCCTAGGATTCTGTAAGTATACCATCGTATTATCTGCAAAGAGTGACAATTTTGTTTTGTTACCTACTCTAATTTCTTTTTTCTTATTGCTAAAGCTAACATTTATTTTTAAATTTTTTAATAAATTTTTTATTTTCAAAATATATGCAAAGATAGTTTTCAACATCTATCCTTTCAAAACCTTGTATTTTTAAATATTTAAATATGTGCAAATGCTCTCTATATATTTCTACAATTATCATGCTGCTCAAGAAAAATCAGATCAGAAAGGAAAAAATGAGAAAGAAAACAAAAAGCAAGCAAACAACAACAAAAAAGGTGAAAATACTACCTTGTGCTCCACATTCATTCTCCACATTCCTCTTTCTGGATGAAGATGGCTCTCTCCATCTCAAATCTATTGGAATTGGTCTGAATCATGGACTATGTTCTCTTGATTCTGCTCATTTCATTTTGTGTCAGTTAATGGAAGTCTATTCAGGCTTTTCTGAAATCATTCTGCTTGTCATTTCTTATAAAACAATAATATTCCCTAATATTGATATAACATATTTTATTCAGCTATTCCTTAACTGCTGATCATCCACTCAATTTCTAGTTCCTTGCCCTACAAAAAGGGCTGCTACAAACATTTTTGCACGTGTAAGTCCTTTTCTCTTTTTTATGATCTCTTTAGGATACAGGTTTAGGATACAGCTTGTATTATGACTAATATGTAGTCATTTATTTTTCTTGAAAATGCTTATATTTTTCAAAGAAGAGATAAAAAATTATTTTGGGGGGTTGGAATGAGTAGATTTGGGGTGGCAGTGATAATGAAATAGATAGAAAATTTCATTTAATGCTTTAAATCATTATTGATTAGAGAATGCAAATTAAGGCAACTCTGAGATTCCATTTCATACCTCTTGGATTGGTAAAGATGACAAGAAAAGATAATGATAAATGTTGGAAGAGATATTTGAAAACTGGCTCACTAATGCATTGTTGGTGGAGTTGTGAACTAATCCAACCACTCTGGAGAGCAATTTGGAACTATACCTAAAGGGAAATCAAATTGTACATATCCTTTGATAAAGCAGTATCTCTACTGAGTCTGTATCCCCAAGAGATCAAAAAAAGAGAAAAGGACCCACATGTACAAAAATGTTTGTAGCAGCCCTTTTTGTAGTGGCAAGGAACTGGAAATTGAATGGAGGCCCATCAGATGGGTAATGGCTGAACACCAGTTGAGGAATAACTGAATAAGTTATAGTATATAATGTAATGCAATTTTATTGTTCTATAAGAAATGACAAGCAGGCTGATTTCAGAAAATCTTGAAAAGACTTGCATGAACTGATGCTAAGTGAAGTGAATAGAACCAAAAGAATATTGTACATAACAACAACAAAATTGTGTGATGAGCACCTCTTTTCAATAATGAGGTGATTCAAGGCAATAGACTTGTAATGAAAAGAGCCACACACATCCAGAGAGAACAATGGAGACTGAACACAGATCAAAGCATAATATTTTCACCTTTTTTTGGTGTATATTTTTCTTTCTTGTGTTTTTTTCCCCTTTTGTTCTGATTTTTCTTGTGCAGCATGATGAATATGGAAATATGTTTAGAAGAATTGTACGTATTTAACTTATAGTAGATTGCTAAATTTTTGGAACACAAGGTTTTGCAAAGATGAATGTTAAAAACTATCTTTGTATGTATTTGGGAAAATAAAAGTCATTATTTTAAAAATATGTACACAGAAAAGAATGGCAGGAAGTTTCAAGGGAGTCCATGATAAACAATTCAGTTTTTAGACTAATATGTTGAATTTTTTTCCTTTTTTTTTTTTTTAAAGTCAAGCTATTTCTAATAGATATTTACATGCAATCTTTTTTTTTCCCCCTGTTCTTTTCCTATGGAGACATTAATGTTCATTAATACATTAAATTCAGAATAACACAATATTATTATTTTTTAAAAGTGCAAGAACCAGAATGGGGAATATGATAGGTAATGCTTATCAACCAATCAATCAACCAATCAACAAGTATCTATTAAATGTCTACTATGTTCTAGGGTTAGGGATTTAAGTCCATAGAATAAAACATTCCCTACTTATAATGAATTTGAATTTGAATAGAGGAGAAAACAAGTACATGTGAAAGAAACAGAAACAGAGACAGAGTTAAAGACCATAAATATGAAACTAATAAATAGAAATATATACCAAGTAGATAAGTCCAAGATAACCTGGAAAATGAGGGTTCTAGTCGTCAAAGGGATTGGGAAAGGTTTTATCACAAGATGTTACTTGAGATGTATCTTAAAGGCAGGGAAAGACTCTGGAACAGAGATAAGAAAGGAATGCATTGCAGGCTTGGGGGATAGCTAGATGATCAGATTACAAGATTTACCAGCAGGCACAATATTAAAATGATATGAGGACTTTAATTATTTTATCTTCTTCTTGGCTTCTGACCTAGTTAATAATTTCTTGTCTTAATGATAAAGTCTAGGAGTTATTTAGAGGAACAACAGTTCTGGAAACTGACCATTAAAGAAGAAATGATAGAACTTGTGGAAAAATTCACTTTATCTAGATTTGGAGTGTGAGAGTCACTGAACATTGTTTCATAAATGCTCTAAATTGTTAGAGATCAACTAGAAAAACGTTCAGAGATTCTGGGAAATCTATGTATATTCCATAGCCTATCATTTTAAAAGAAATTGATCCTAAGACAGGTAATCAGACACTATCAAGGATAAAATTCTTTTTCCCCCCTGAGGCAATTGAGGTTAAGTGACTTACCCAATGTCACACAACTAGGCAGTTGTTAAGTGTCTGAGACCAAATTTGAACACAGGTCCTCCTGATGTCAGGGCTGGTGCTCTATCCACTGAGACACCTAGCTGCCTCGAATAAAATTCTTAAAATAAAATAAAAACAAGTTCAATGAGGAGAGAAAGGGATAATTGTCAAAAGATGTCAATTTGATAATAAAGGAAATTTATAAAGCAATTTAGATTTTTTTTTTAAATTCAGAACATGGATAACAATGTAAATACAAAAGCTGGATATGATCCTATGAAAATAGTGTCATATAATAGGGACGATAAAATTTATTATGAGCCAAGTCTAATTAAGAGGAACATCAAGGACAATAACAAAAATTTATTTTTAACTACATTGAGAAAAAGAAGATCAAATAAGGATTAGGCCCTCTGCCAGATGTAGATGAGATGATTGCAATGACTACCAAATGGAGGCATCAACTCTGATTTTGCTTCCATTATCTCTTTTTAGGAAAAAAATTCTTGTGTTATAAAAGACAAATAAAAAATTCAGCATGGAGTTGAAATCTGAGAGAAGTAAGGATATAAAAGAGTACCTAGATGTCCTTGAGGAATGAAAATCATAGTTATAGTTTGCTGAACAAATGGAAGATATGATGGTTGCAGCATTGTCTTCAAAAGACTACAAAGAATAGAAATTCTGCAGAATATAATAGCAAATATCATGATTTTTCCAAACAGTGAAAATTATTATGTAAAGTATAGGTTATTGAAATTGATTGATTCCAGTTTAAAAACATTTTAAAGTGTAGTTAGTGAGCAACTAGTAAAGAAAATGGTACCCACTAAGTTAAGATGGTTTTATCAAGCACCAGTCATGACAGACTAATCTGTTACTTTTTTGACAGTTATTGGACTGGTAGATCACTGGAATGTTGAAGATATACTTGAATTGGAGAAAAAAAATTATAACATGATAAATATGGAAATATGTTTAAAAGAACTGCACACATTTAACCTATATTTGATAGTTTACTGTCTTGGGGAGGGGAGAGGTAAGGGTGGGAAGGAGAAAAATTTAGAACACAAAGTTTTACCAAAATGAAAGTTGAAAATTATCTTTACATGTACTTGGAAAAAACAAATTACTATTGGGGAAAAATAAAATAAAAAATGCATCAATAAAACATGTTTATTCTAAAAAAAATGATAGTCTCTCATACTACTCTCTCAGATGAGGTAGTGCCCTATTTATTTAATTTTGAGTAAGGGCGTTGGCTAGCTGTTCTTCACTTCTCTCCACTTTTTGACTTTCAAGCTTTTAGCACCATACTCTTGCACATATACTTTCTTCCTCTCATTTTTCCTACCTTTCAGTACTTTTAAATGAGTCACCTTTTGCTGTTAAGAGTGTAAGCTCTATATTATGTCCAAAGAGCAATAAAACTGTGTGTACCTTTTGAGTCAGCAATATCTCTTCTGAATTTGTATCCCAAAGAGATCCTTAAAAAGGGAAAAGGCCCTACATATGCAAAAATGTTTGTAGCAACCCTTTTCATAGTGACAAGGAACTGGAAACTTGAGTGGATGCCCATCCATTGGAAATAGAAGAATAAAATATGAATGTTATGGAATATTATTATTCTATAAGAAATGATCAGCAGGATGATTAAAAAAGGCCTGGAGAGACTTAGATGAACTGATGCTAAGTAGAGTTAAGTAGTACCAAGAGAACATCATACACAGCAACGACAAGATTATGTCATGATCAATTTTGAAAAAAAATTAAGAAAGAAAGAAAGAGAACATATGCTTCACTCTGCACTCTGAGTCCATTAATTCTCCATCTAGAGGTGAATAATACATTTCTTTACAAATCCTTTGGAATTGTGGTTGGTCATTATAGTGAACATAATTACTAAGTCTTCAGTGTTGATTATCTTTACACTATTGATATTACTATATAAACTGTTCTCCTGGTTCTGCTTACTTTATTTTGCATCAATTCATACAAATCTCAAGTTTTTCAGACAAGTCATCATTTCTTACAGCACAATAGGATTTCATCAGATTTATGTACCGTAACTTATTCAGCCATTCTTCAACTGAAAGGCATCCCTTCAGTTTTCATTTTCTGTCCAATACACACACACACACACACACACACACACACACACACAGAGCTGATATAAATATTTTTGTACACATGGTTACTTTTCTATCTTTGAATGCTCCTTACCTCCGCACTAATACCAACACTCGGTATCTCTGCCCCAAACCCACCTTGGTGTCTGCAGGTCTTTCTATCTCTTTTCCTAAGCTTTCCTGGGTTGGAAAAGTGAATCACTATGACTCCTTGATTTTCCCCAAACAGAATTCAGTTTGCTTTGTTTTGTAGATTGTTGCAAAAACTGTGTGCTAGGTGAACTAGACAAAAAATGTTTCCTTTAACTCCCCCATCTTGACTCAACCAGTCAAGTGACTATTTTTTTTTTCCTATTCCTCATACATGACCCTACATCTCTCTCTATGCCTAGAATATTTTCCTTCATCTCTTCCACTTTTTAGAATCTTCTATTCCTTTTCAAGTTCAGTTCAAATGCAATCTTTTATAAGAAGTTCTTCTTGATGCTCAAGCTATTACTGCATGCTTTCCCACAATTATTTCCAATTATTTTATGCCTATTTATATAGATAGATACATGTATGTATGAAGTTCCTCAAGTCCAATCAATTAATAGACAGAGTTATAAAGATGTCAACAAGATAGTTCACGTCCTGTGATCTCTTTATGAGGCATGAATCTCTTTAATTGAGCTAGAAAAGAAAGGAATTATATTAACTTTTCATATCACTCAAGATAGATAATCATAGGTAAGTAATACATATTGAGACTATGTATGAAATATCAGGCTGTCGTGAGTTGATTTTAAAAGGGTCTATCACAGAGATGAAATTCTTAAATTCTGGAGTTCAGGATTACAATTTCAGCCAAGCCCCTCAAAGTAAAATGTGGGGACAGAGTTCCTCTCTTTCCTTTTTCCTATCAACTTCCATTTACAACTATATCAGAAAGAAGGGACTGACAGGAGATAGTATACTCAATATGGAGAAGAGAAAAATGCAACAAGGTCAAATAGATAAATCTAAAAGCAGAAAGATGTAGAGAAATAGCCACCTGAGGGAGGAAACAGCTTCAAAGTTGATGACCCCTTGAACCAGATAAGAATGTCAGCTATAGACCAAAGTTAATTCCAGTAACCTGGAGTTATGACTTCACTCTTTGCTTTTCTCTACACATTTGTGCATCATTATATTCTCAGTTTAAGCCTGATTTTCCTCTGAACTCTGTACAAGTATATACAGTATATACAGAGTAAGCCTCATGCTTTTTTGGGGAAATCTTTTATGACAACTTCTTACTATATCACCTTGGTAAATATCTATTGTTATTATTTTAAAATCTATTTAAGCTACTGGCTGATAATCAATAAGTAACTCATTAATGGAGTTTCATAAGTGACAGTACCAGAAACTACCTCCACCCCAATACTCTTGGTTTCCCCTGGAGTCCTGAAGGAGAAATAATCAGATGCCCTCTGTGGACCCAACCTTCCAATTCCAGGGGAAATTGGTTAAATAGTCTAGATGATGTATTATTTATTTATCTATCTGTCTGTCTGAAAAATATACATTCACACATAAAGTTCTCTCTCTATATGTTATATTATTCTGATTAATAGTATATGTAATATATACACGAACATAGTAGATGTTCAATAATTGCTTGTTGATTGATACATTGATATGAGCTAGTGGTTTTGAAAGTGATTGAATGGCTAGGATAAGGGGAATGGAATAGACTACTTTTGGAGGTAGGGATTCTCTCTGATTAGAGGCCATTAAACGAAGATTTGCTGGGATGTTTTAGAGGAGATTTTTTTTGCTCAGGTATAATTTGAATTACTAGGTTGCCTATAAGGTCCTTTTCATATTAAGATTCTGTATTTATTTCCTGAGAACTCACTAAGCTAGATTCAGTTCTTGTCAAATTTAACTTCAAGGACCTTAATTTCCATCCAGAGCAACTCTAAAAAACTATCTCCTAAGACAAAGTTTCTTAAACTTTTTACACTTGCAACTCCTTTTCACCCGAGAAATTTTTATATAGATAGGTATATATAACAGGTATACAAATCAAACTGTGACTGGTAATAAATCATAAGTAAAATGATTTTAAAACAATTTTTTGATGTATATATAATTTAAGCATTTATTAAAGACAAAAGTTAATTTGCATACTAATGAGATGGATATGCTTGTTTAACCTAAAGAATTAAATCTTGGTGGAATATTTGATATCTTATACTGTTGTCAATTTTTTTGTGACCCTCATATTCAGTTATGTGCCCCTCTGTGGGGTTATGATCCCACAGTTTAAGAAGTTTTGTTCTAAAACACAGAGGGATTGTAATCTGTTTCAATCAAGAGATCATTCACCTTGATGAAATCTTTGAAGAATGGACAATAATTTGTGGTAAGTATTATATTGAACAAATCATGATATCTTCCAAATTGAAAAAGAAAATCTATTCCTTTACAATCATACAAACCAAATAATAACACAATAATGATAGTTAATATTTCCTAAATGCTTTTTAACATAAGTTTTTTATAGATAGAATTTTATGGTAGATCTTTAATTAAAACGTTATTATTTAATTAACGTTATTAAAACGTTATTAAACGTTTTTAACGTTATTAACGTTATTAAAACGTTATTATTTAATTAAAACGTTATTTATAGTCTACTTGTAATATTTTCATAAATGCTGAAATATTTGAAATAAAAATTTCAAAATGCCTTTAGAAGAAAGAGGATGTATTGGGGGAGGAAGAGGATTAGGGAGAGAAAGAAGTTGAAATGTAAAAGACATTGACCTTGACCTTGAAGCCAAGGCAACTTGAGTTCAAGTCTCACCTTTGACATTTGGCTATGGGATATTGAATATATCCCAACTTCTCAATGCCTCAGACAACTCTCAGACTGTAAGTTGTAGATCACTTGCTTATGTATATTAGTAAAGGAAGTGTTTTCACTAAGAGCTCTCTACCAAAGAAATCACAGAGCCAGACCAAACAGAAAAAAAAAATTCAAATATATATATGTATACACACACACACACACACACACACACACAGTATAAAATGCATGCATAGAATTTATACTTTTTTAATGCTTTTAAAGTCACTTAGTTTAAGAGCATAAATACGTATGGCATACTAATTTTGTCTTTAGAAACACATTAAATATATTATCATGAATTTAGAGTGAAGACCTAGAAGGGAAAAAAATGGAGAATTTTTGTTTCCTTTTTTCTCTTGCCTCTTTTTTAGGAATGCTCTACTCTCCAAACCCAAAAGGATTCAGCTTTTTTTTTTTTTTTTCCTGGACTTTGCTTTTCTTCCCCTACCTGCCTTCACAACTCCACACACTCTCCAAGTGATCTAAGATAAATGCCATCCCCACTCTATCAGTATTCTCAACCCAAGAAATAAATTTTGTTTTTCTATGTTGCGATCTGAAGAGATCAAACCCTTCCAAAAAGGGAAAGAACTTTGCATTTACTAGGGGATATTAGGAGTATTATTTCACAGAAATACTTAGGGAGGGAGGACCTCTTGGAGATCCTTTCAGTCCTAAGGACTGACCAGCAATGATGAGTCTACACATCTTAAGAGTAATACCACATATGAAAATGGTTATCATTTCCATTTCAATTCAGGTTGATTAATAAGTGATCTCTATTTATAAACATAGAATGTTTATGAAAATATTACTGTCAGAGTTAAAGTCTTTCAAAGATCCATTTAGTAACAATTGCTATTTGTTATTAGAACTATGAACAGAAAAATGATTTAATTTTTCTTCTTGGGTTTTTGCTTAATGTTTAATTCTGATAAAGGAAAGTGACAAGTAATTTTGTTACTTAGGAATATTTCATTCTTCAGATTGCAAGCTGTTAAGGGATGATAATTCCCCATTGCATTTCAAGGTTGATGGCTTTGTCTTTCATCCTCTGACTCAACTCTTTTTTTCAAAATGTGAGACTTGTAGATAATAGTATAGTACCAGAACTCATAGATACAATACAATGAGATTCATTTGAGAAGTGAGAAAAAAAAGGTGGAAATAACTGCTGGGCTTTGTGTATGTTCAAGCTATGATATCCATATGCCTTACTGGATAAAGCTCAAGTTTTTCTCATCACAAGTTAACAATTCGCAATTAAATTCTCATTATGGGAATCATGCTGATAAACATAATACATTGCAGCTATATAGGGACTTTAAATAATTATTTCTCTTATAACTAACCCATATTCTGCAGGAGATTTATAATTTAGAGATAATATCCCCATTAGCAAAATTTATGACTCAGTAAACAGCTCCCAATAGGTAATAAATGCCAGAGTCATAAACACGAGGACTATTAATGCAGTGCAATTTCTATGTCTCCTTCTTTTGCTGGTGGTCTTGAGGCACTAAGGGGAAATGCTATTTTGAAAAAAAAATTATCCTGCTTATGTAAATATCAATGAATTGTCTTAAAACCCATCTGGAAATATCCCAGCCTTCTTCTGTCCCAGGTGGTCTAGAAATGCTGATGCATTCTACTTAGGTTTCCGTGTAGCAGATAACTCTTTGGTTTTCTGTAAAAATAAACTATGCATTTCAAATACAGGGCTGGAATTTCCACCATTTCTTTTCCCTCTGGGAAAGAGGTGAGAAAAAAATACCATCTGTTACCATTATTTGTGGATATTCATACATTTTTTAAAAAAAATTTAAAAATCTTTACATACATTTTACTGTTCAGCTGCTAATATTTTCTTATTTGGATAGAAAAATGAATACTGCCTTTGTATATCTATGGCATTGGAAGGTTGATATGGGCAAACCTTTTGTACTATGAATTACATCTTATATATGCTTAGAACTGGGGTGGGGAGAGGGGAATATGATTAATGAAGCCATTGTAAAAGTTCAAATCAGATCTTTTCTTTTCATAAGAAACGGATTCAAAGTTCTTGAAGTTCATGTAGAAATGTTGCTGAAGATCTTTTATCAAGCATTGAGACAGTTGGCAGAGAAATAACAATGTGTAATATCTTTCATTTCCTTATCTCTTTTGCTAAAGGTACATTCTTCTTGGAACAAAGAATAGGTTTAAGTGTGTGGGTTGATTTTTTTTTTTTAGTTGATATGGTTAGGAAAGAAAGATCACTAATAAAGAAAATACATATAAAGATAAAAATCTTTTTTCTTGTTTTATGTATGTGTCAACTAATATTACACTTACAATTTCTTTTTCATTATAGACTATCTGATACGGTTACAAAGAGGAAAGGATAGAATTGAGATTCATAGTACCTCTGACATCTTCCTGGGACATGCCAAGTGGTACAGTGGATAGAGTGCCAGACTTGGAGTCAGGAAAACTTATATTTCTAAGTTCAAATGTGGTTTCAAACACAAGTGTCAATGTGTGATTCTGGTCAAATAACTTGTTCCTCTTTGCCTTAGTTTCTTCATCTGTAAATGAGCTGGAAAAGGAAATGGCAAATCATTCCAGTATCTATGCCAAGAAAACTCCAAATGAGGTCACAGTGAGTCAGACACAATTGAACAACAACAGGATATCTGTCTTATACGTAACAGAGGTTTTGGCCTTTTTCCGTGCAGAGAGCCACAAATCATTGTTTATAAATGAAATCACTCAAGAACTCAAATAAAAAAGAATAATGCCCTTTTTCTTTTTTTTTTCTTCTTCAGATTATATGTTCTTGTCTTATTTTGAATTATTCCCTTTTCGACGTCCCACTTTCTATGCCATTTTGTTAGTCAATTTTGTTTCAGTTATGGGTTTATGAAAAGGTGGTTCAACATAAAACTTTGAATATGGAATACACAATATTGAATTTCAGGTCTTCAGTTTTTTTCCCTTTAAAATGTGGGGATTCTTACTTTTATATGAAAGCTTAGCTTATATTATATACAATGCCTCTGGAAACACAATATGCCATAGTAAAGTTAAACACAAGCCAGGGTGGAGAAATTTTTACCCTAATATTTGTTGGTATGAGATAAAATCCTCAAGATTAGTATCTAGATTAAGGCTTTTTGGGTTGCTAGTCTTCTTAATAGCTATTTCAGAAACATTGTGTTTTTCAATTATATGTAAAGCTATATTTTGAGAGAGAGTGGCAGAGAGGAACAGAGAGAAACAGAGACAGAGAGAAAGAAAGACAGAAAGAAACAAAAGAAAACAGGGAGTAAGGGAGGAAGAAAGGAAAGAAGGAAGGAAAAAGAAGAAGAAAAGAAAAAAGGAAAGAAGAAGAAAGGAAGGAAGATGGAAATGGAGGGAAAGAGAGAGGAAGAATGAGAGAGAAGGAGTAAAGGGAGGAAGGAAGGAGAGAAAGAAAAAGAAAGAGAGGCAGAGCAGAAGGAAAGAAGGAAAGAAAAAAAGAATCCATTGAATCAAGGTCAACATCCCTATTTAGAAAAGTTGTTAAAATTTTTTATAGCAAACATTTATCACACAGGGCAAAGCTGTCTGGGCAATTAATTTAAGAGAAACAAACAATCATTTGCTTCCACTTCCACTAGCTAGCAGGTTACATACTAGTTTAAATATGAATGATCTCTTTAAGATAATTACATTCGGTTAAAATTGAAACTTTCTGAGACACCTTTGTCAATAGAGCAGCTAGAATCATAATTGCCATTCATGTATTTGCATTTGTTCTTGATCATCAGTGAAATACTTCCAAGGGGTTTGTAAAGCCCTTCAGTACAGAAACCCCAGGGTCAACATTAACTGCTCTGAACCAACCAGTGAGGAGTAAAACATGTGATAGATTAAAAAAAAAAAAAAACCTCCATGGTAGCTCTGTAAGAAGAGAATTAATGACTGGCCAGAATCAGTAGGAGTCTTTACTTCTAGATACTCATTAGCTTAAGCAGTGAGGCATGATGTTATCTGAATTACAGAAGGAAAAGCTTCCTCCCCCCTTTCCACCCTTTCTTCATTTTCCATTTCTAACAAAATGTGTACATTTATCTCAAAGTATAAATGGTTCAA
Source organism: Antechinus flavipes (assembly GCF_016432865.1). Classification (NCBI taxonomy): domain Eukaryota; kingdom Metazoa; phylum Chordata; class Mammalia; order Dasyuromorphia; family Dasyuridae; genus Antechinus; species Antechinus flavipes. The sequence goes on from NC_067400.1 coordinate 258,710,190, forward strand.
ATGCATGAGGCCAGTTGTCTGGCAACCTTCCATCTGTCCAATGCAGACTCTGTATCTGTACCAAACTAACAATTGGGAAAATGTATATTGTGGCCATTACATTATTACACTCCAAAGGGATGAAAACATTTAATGTTTCCCTGTATCAGAAGCAGTTTTTCCAGGGTCATGTATGGCCTCTCTGCTTTTCTTTTCCAATTCAAAGGACATCAGACTCAAAAGAACTTTTTCCAGAAGAATTTTCATTTTGCCCCTGCTGTTATCCCTCCACCTGGCACTGCAGCCTTCCCTTATTTATCTAAGACCACCCATTAGATAAACAAGAATTGATAAATGCTATAGAAACCAATTGTTTCAATACAAAGCAAATGTTTTGAGTAGTCAGAATGAAGAAAGATAATATAAAAATTGAAGAATCAGGAAGGGAAATTTCTTTCATCTTATATTAGTAAGCTACTATCTACTGATTCACTAAAATTCTCTTAGAAAGGTTATTGTCTGAACTGACTCATTTACCACCCATGGCTTCTTCTTGTCTCCCCCTGTGAGTCTCCAGAGTACCATATTTTATTGTGGCTCAGAAAGTCATTTGGGTATTTATTTAAAAGACTATTCAGAACAAATTTTCAAAGCCTTTTAATAGGTCATAATAGTTCTAAAAAAATCTCAATCTAATTATATTGTATTTGCAAATTATATTCTATATGTGCTTATTTTGTATGTTCTTATTTTTGTACATGTGTTCTCCCATGCTAGAATGTTACTTACTTACCAGAGGGTAAAAACTATTTCTTTTTTTTTTTTTCTTTGCATTTACCATTGCCTGGCACAGTGTCTAGCATATAGGTACTTAATAAATATTTGTTAATTGATTTATTGAATTGCTGCATTGAAAATGTTGAAAGAAACTATTAAAAATGCCAGATCATGATGATCACCTTTCAATCAAATGCTAAGGAAAAAAAAGCAATTTGAATCAAGTCAACAAATATTTGTAGTATTATCTATCTAGCAGAGGTCACTATGGAGGGCAGTTTGGATTAAGAACACATTTCACCAACTTTCCATCAAGGAAAGTGGGCAAAAATTGTCTGCATTTGTCTCAACCCTCTAAGACTCAGTCACATCATCACCTTCTATTAAGGTCTCTACTCCTCCACTTCTGCTTTCACCTCAGAAGTGGAGGAAAGATTCCATGTGTAAAGTAACCTTTATTCTTATTGACAATGATTTTAATTTATGAATTTAGATCCTAGAGAAAAAGTCTCAGTTCCATGTGGTTCCTTTCTCTGCAAAGCTAAAACAAATAAACAAACAAGAAAAGAATCATTCAAAAATGTAAGCTTTAAATAAACTGATGAAATAATCTAAGACTCAGAGCAATCTGTTAATTACCAAGATAAGAGGGTAGTCACTCAGTGAACTGAATTTGGCTAATCAATTATTCACAGTTCTCCTTTCCCTTTCCATTTTTTTATGGTAAAACAAAAATTCAAAATGCAGTTAAGATTGTCTTACCTCTATCTAATAAATCATTGCTTTGAAAAATGTAAACTACTAATAAATAAATTTTAAAATAGCAAAGAAATAGTAATAAATCCAGCCTCCTATTGTTTGTGGCAATAAACAGAATGGAAAAACAGAATAGAACAGATTCACCTTTGTTCCAAGGGTTTCTCAGAGTAGTCATGATTCAGTTTCTACTGATTAGATTTGTTGATAAGCCAAGCTACAATAGGAAAAGAATCCAGATACTACAAGTCTTTGAGTCAATCTTCTGGAAAGTATTGTCTATTTGTTTCTGCTGTGCTATGGTATCTCTCTCCCCAATTTCATCCTCACTCTTTCCTAAATCCTTAAAAATGTCTTTGTAGGAAAAGACTCTCTCCTTCAGATCTGAGACCCATATAATTTCCTCTTTTTCCTGGGGTGGGAATAAATAAATAGGATCTTTAATGATATAGGGCATAGCTTTGCTTGAAGAATTGTTATATTCCTCTCCTGGGTTTGGAATTTTATAGCCCCTTGCAAAACAAACTTGTCCTTTATCATTATATAATATCACAATACAAAAAAGTCCTTAACAACATGGATGATTAATCTAGGGTTCTATCTTAGGGTGTCATAAGCAATATATGTAATGGATATGTCATAATGTAAAGAATCAGTTGACAGACTGTCTCTGTAAATGACAACACTAAATTACATAAGAAATTACATGTATATATACATACACATCCATTTAATATAAGTAAATGAATAACAATAAATAAAAAGCAGCAATATCAGGAATAAGTCAACAAAATAACAAAATATGCAAAATAGCAACATATGTACAAAGAAACAAACAGAAAAATTAAGCAGAGTTAACAGATTCATGTGGCTACAATACTATGAATCAATATACATATTTATTATATGTTTACTTGGGTAAATATTACATCATCATCTACTTATATGTGTAACCTTTTCATCTATTTTACTTGGGATATTATGTTTGCATAGTTCCTGGTCAAATAATCCCAGTTCTCTTTGGACCTACTCTCCCATCAGCCTCTATATTTGTGCTAGTTGTGATCATGGTATCTTATTTAAACCTAAGTTTAGCTCTCTAGTAATGTTATTATGCTATGAGGGGATGTGTCTATAGTGTAGGAGTTTATCCTGTTCAGGTACTAGGCACAAATGGTACTGCTTCTAGTTTCAGTCTGCTTCCATAATTTGACATTTTTCTTCACTTTGAAATGTTTATTTTTGAGGTATGATCCGGGTCAAAAAGTTTTTGCATGATTGGCAGGTCATCTATTTTACTTAGAATGGGCCAACAGGAGTGTCCATCAATCTCAGCCTGTTCATCATCAAATCAATTATTTTATCAGCAATATTTCATCAATAATAAGTGATTGTGCTGGGTTTTCTTTGCAAGAAAACCACAAGTCTCTGGAGATATTTTGTAAATGGGCATCTCCATAACTAGGTATGGAGGAGCTTTCAACTTTTTCTGCTAACTTCTGCTACTTTCTGCTAAGTTGTCTAAACCAAATTTGTCAAAATTGCTCAGCAAAACTCAGCATGTTGAAAGTCTTGGAAATCATCTTAGTCATCATAGTGAGTTCTGAACTGAGATTGTAAATAGGTAGTAAATCTCCTTTTGCTTCTTACTGAGATGAGGGATAAGCTCTTTTTAAATGAATACAGGTTCTCAATCCTCCAAAATTCCAAAATACTAGCCCATAGACAAGAGTGGGTCCTGCCTAAACAACAGTAGATTGTGTATAAAGCTAGCAGTCTCCTGAGAAGCAACAGTGAGAACCAAACAAGAACAACTGATTGATTTAAGATTGGGAAGAGATTACGACAAGGCTATATATTGTGATCTTATTTATTTAACTTATATCTAGAGAACAAAATGTGAAATGTCAGTCTGGGTAAATCAAAAGCTAGAATCATGTTGCCAGGAGAAATATCAACAATCTCATAAATATAAAAATAATACCATATTGATGACAGAAAGTGAAGATGAGGGTGATGAGGGTGAAAGAGGGTAGTACAAATGCTGTCTTGGAGATTAATAATAATAAAAAAACTAAGATCTTGGCAACTGATCTCATTACTTCCTAGAAAATAGGAGAAGAAATAGAGATGTGTCAGATTTTATATTCTTGGGTTCAAAGGTCAGTGCAAATGGCAACTGCAGTTGTGAAATTAAAATATGGTTGTTTCTTGAGAAGGAAAGCTATGGTAAATCTGGACAGCATACTAAAAAGCAAAGATATTACTTTGTCAACAAGGGTCTATAAAGTCAAAGCTATGTTTTTTTTTTTTTTCAGTAGCTATATATAGCTGTAAGAGACTATACAGGCTGATTTCAGAAAAGTCTGGAAAGACTTACATGATCTGATGCTAAGTGAAGTGTGTAGAACCAATTCAAAACTGTACACAGTAACAACAACTGTGATAGATTTGACTTTTCAACAATGAGATGATTCAAGGTAATTCCCATAGAATTGTGATGGAAAGAGCCATCTGCACCCAGAGAGAGGATTTTGGAGACTGAATGTGGATCACAACATAGTGTTTTCACCTTTTGTTGTTGTTGTTTACTTGCTTGCTTTTTTTCTTTTCAATTTTTTATATTTTGATCTGATTTTTCTTTTTTTGATCTGATTTTTCTTGTGCAACGTGATAAATGTGAAAATATATTTAGAAGAATTGCATATGTTTAACCCATATTGGATTAGTCACTTCTAGGGAGGGGAGAAGAGAGGGAGAAAAATTTGGAACACAAAGTTTTGCAAGGGTAGATGTTGAAAACTGTCTTTGTATTGTATGTATTTTTGAAAACTAAAAAGCTATTATAAAAAAAGAATGAGACTATAAGTAAAGATGAGCACATTTTGAATTGTGGTTGGGGAGAAGACTTTTGGGAATCCCTTGGACAGCAAGGAGATCAAATCAGTCAATACTTAAAGAAATTAATTTAGGCTATCAACTTTAAGGTAAAATATTGAAGCTGAAGCTAGATAATGTAATGTTAGATAATGTTAGATAATGTAATGGAAACAACAAACATGAACTTGGACATACTTTCAGAGATAGTGGAAGGTAGAAGAGCCTGGCATGCTATAGACAGTGGAGTCACAAAGAGTCAAACACAAATGAACAAAAATAAAATCATTTTTGGTGAAATTGTATGCATACCCTAAGAAATTTCCTTCTCCCTCTCCCTCTCCTTCACCTTTTCCCTATTCCCCCCCTCCTTTTGCTTCTTCCTTCTCTCTCTTCCTCCCTTTCTCCTTTTTTGTATTTCCCTTCCTCCCTCCTCCCTCCCTCTCTGTCTCTCCCTTCTTCTCTCTCTCTCCCTCCCCTCCCCCGACTCCATTTTGAGGGTTTTTATTTTCACTGGGGCGGGGGGGGGGGGGAGAGGGGGGAAGGAGGGAATCTATGTTTTCTTTCACAACTATGACTTTTATGGAAATGTTTTGCATAACTTCACATGTGGTTTCTTGATTGTGGATGGGTATAAAAGAGAGAATCTAGCATTTAAAAAATTTAAAAACAAATGTAAAAATATTTGTTTTAAATGTAACTGGGGAAAATATTGAATAAATAAATTAAATACCAAAAAGAGAAAGAAACAAATGGATAAAAACTACAAATTAGAGCTTGGCTAATTGTTTTATTGATTATCTAAATTGAAGTGATAGAGTACATGTTAATAATTTTTTAAAAATTATATACAATGGTTTGTTCAGCCATTCCCCAATTGATGGATATGGCATCAATTTCTAATTCTTTGCCTCCCCCAAAAGAACAGCTATAATTATTTTTGCACATATAAGTCTTTTGCTTTTACTCTTATCTCTGTTAGATATAGAACTTGTAGTATTGTTGGGCCAAAGAGAATGCACAGTTTGATAACCCTTTATTGTTTTCCAAAATGGTTGGAACAGTTTGCAATTGTGCCAATAGTACATTGGTGTCTCAGTTTTTCCACATTTCCTCCAATATTTTATCATTTCCCTTTTCTTTTATGTTAGTCACTCTGATAGCAGTGAGATAGTACTTCAGAATTGTTTTAATTTGACTTTTTCTAATATAGTGATAATAGACTATTGATGCCTTTGATTTCTTCTGAAAAACTGTTTGTTCATAATCTTTGACCACTGGGGACCATCAATTGTGGAATGGCTTTTTTTTCTAAATAAATTTTATTCATTTCCTTATATATTTAAGAAATGAAGCCTTTATCAGAAATGTTTATTGTAAACCTCCTATCCCATTTTCCATCTTTATTCCCTTAATTTTTACATCACAGTTTTTGTTTGTACAAAAACTTTTAAATTTCATATAATCAAAATTAGGTTTAAATATTACCTTGATACATGCAAAGTATGGGATCTTGGGCAAGTCATCAGATTTTTTTTAGTTGTAATTTCCTTATTTACAAAATGAGGTTAATCTTTTTGGAGGTCACTACATTTTAGATGGTTGTTTGTGAGTCTCATATGAGACATTCTAGTAAAATACTTTGCAAATCTTAAAGTATTACTTGTTTTTATTTGTATCCTCTCTCTCCTAGAACTTGGGTAGCAGGTAGGTTAGTACTCTCTGTGGCTATAGAGTCTCAGGAGAAGCACCTCATTCTCTCCCAAAAGTCATCACGATTTTCCTAGGCATCTAGTTGATAGGAGAGTATTGAATTTTAGACTTTTCCCAAAATTTTCAGAACAGTAACTGAGACTGGCAAACAGTTCCTATAGTTCTTCAGGAGCACAGAAACAGCAGAACTTAGCACTTACTTTCCAAGAATAATTGGTTAAAATAGGTAACTACCAGATGGTAAACTTGGACGAGCTCTTCCTTTTCTGTGCTTATAAATATTGGTCCTTTATTCTTGAAGAGAACTAATGACATCTTAAAACGTCTTGATTTGACTTGGTTCAGATTTAAGTGACATAAAGCTGTGCAAAGCCTTACTTCTAACTTATCCTACAGGGTGGCTCACCCATACTTATCAAAGGTTCCAAACAAAAACTACTTTTCCTCTGATACCTGATTATATCGAATTTATCAAAGGAACTCTCTCGATCAACTCTCTTTATAGTTATTAAAAATCTAGAGCCAAGAATTATTTCCTTGACTATTTTAATGATTTAGAAAAAATAACAACAAAATTCATATGGAACAATAAAAAGTCGAGAATCTCAAGGGAATTAATGAAAAAAAAATCAAATGAAGGTGGTCTAGCTGTACCTGATCTAAAATTATATTATAAAGCAGCAGTCACCAAAACCATCTGGTATTGGCTTAGAAATAGATTAGTTGATCAGTGGAAAAGGTTAGGTTCACAAGACAGAATAGTCAACTATAGCAATCTAGTGTTTGACAAACCCAAAGATTCTAAATTTTGGGATAAGATTTCATTATTTGATAAAAACTGCTGGGATAACTGGAAATTAGTATGGCAGAAATTAGGCAAGGACCCACACTTAACACCACATACCAAGATAAGATCAAAATGGGTCCATGACCTAGGCATAAAGAACGAGATTATAAATAAATTAGAGGAACATAGGATAGTTTATCTCTCAGACTTGTGGAGGAGAAAGAAATTTGTGACCAAAGATGAACTAGAGACCATTACCAATCACAAAATAGAAAATTTTGATTATATCAAATTAAAAAGCCTTTGTACAAACAGAACGAATGCAAACAAGATTAGTAGGGAAGTAACAAACTGGGAAAACATCTTTACAATTAAAGGTTCTGATAAAGGCCTCATTTCCAAAATATATAGAGAACTGACTCAAATTTATAAAAAATCAAGCCATTCTCCAATTGATAAATGGTCAAAGGATATGAACAGACAATTTTCAGATGAAGAAATTGAAACTATTACCACTCACATGAAAGAGTGTTCCAAATCACTATTGATCAGAGAAATGCAAATTAAGACAACTCTGAGATATCACTACACACCTGTCAGATTGGCTAAGATGACAGGAAAAAATAATGATGAATGTTGGAGGGGATGCGGGAAAACTGGGACACTAATGCATTGTTGGTGGAGTTGTGAACGAATCCAACCATTCTGGAGAGCAATCTGGAATTATGCCCAAAAAATTATTAAATTGTGCATATCCTTTGATCCAGCAGTGTTCCTATTGGGCTTATACCCCAAAGAGATACTAAAAAAGGGAAGGGGACCTGTATGTGCCAAAATGTTTGTAGCAGCCCTGTTTGTAGTGGCTAGAAACTGGAAAATGAATGGATGCCCATCAATTGGAGAATGGCTGGGTAAATTGTGGTATATGAATGTTATGGAATATTATTGCTCTGTAAGGAATGACCAGCAGGATGAATACAGAGAGGCTTGGAGAGACCTACATGGACTGATGCTGAGTGAAATGAGCAGAACCAGGAGATCATTATACACTTCGACAACGATATTGTGTGAGGATGTATTCTGATGGAAGTGGATTTCTCTGACAAAGAGACTTAACTGAGTTTCATTGGAGAAATGATGGACAGAAACAGCTACACCCAAAGAAGGAATACTGGGAAATGAATGTGAACTATTTGCATTTTTGATTTTCTTCCCGAGTTATTTTTACCTTCTGAATCCAATTCTCCCTGTGCAACAAGAGAACTGTTCGGTTCTGCAAATATGTATTGTATCTAGATATACTGCAACATATTTAACATATCTAGGACTGCTTGCCATCCTGGGGGGGGGGGAGGAGGGAGGGAGGGGAAAAAACGAAACATAAGTGATTGCAAAGGATAATGTCGTGTAAAAATTATCCTGGCATGGATTCTGTCAATACAAAGTTATTATTAAATAAAATAAAATTAAAAAAAAAAGAAAAGAAAAAAAAAGAGTTATTTCCTTGGCAACAGCTTTGCATTGGTGTCCCCAAAGCTGGAATTGTACAGTTAAATTTTCTCATTTCTGCTAGGAGAGATTCCAGGATCACGATAGCTGGAAATTCAAAATCTTCACTACCAGGAGATTGGGATTAAAGAAAATTGTCAGTGAAATCCCACACCTAAACATACCACATAGGATCACATGTCAACTTCTGTCCTTTGCTTCAGCAGGAACTTTTTTTATTTTTTAATTATAACTTTTTATATACAAGATATATATGCATGGGTAATTTTTCAGCATTGACAATTGCAAAATCTTTTGTTCCAACTTTTCCCTTCCTTCCTCCCACCCCTTCCCCCAATACATGTTAAATATGTTAAAGTATAAATTAAATACTATATATATATATATATATACATACATACATACATGCAGGAACTTTTTTTTAAAGACTCCATTGTTGCTCAGATACTGTTGCTATTTCTTAGGTTGAGAAAGTTTGCTCTCAACCACCTGTGTTCCAGTTTCTGATCTGTGCTCAGAGAAAAATTGAAAGGTAGAAGATGACTAAGAATTCAAAGTCCATGAAATCCTCTCCTTAGGGTATCTGAAAGAAAGCACAGACAGATTGCCACCAGCTTCCATTGAAACACAGCTTTTAGCCACTCCTAATAATGGAAAGGGAAAATTCCTCTCCTGTTTCCCTATTCTTCCTCACAGGAAGAAGAGTGAAAAGGAAAGGTGGAAAAGGTATTAAAGGCAAAGGGGAATGAGACTTGTTTGTTGGCTTTCTTGTAGAACAGATTCCCTCACTAAAAATCTTACTTATTAGTTCTTGTTGCTGTTCATTCATGACCCTATTTGGCATTTTCTTGACAAAAGATACTGGAGTTGTTTGTCATTTTCTTCTTCAATTTATTTTGCATTTGAAGAAACTGAAGCAAACAGTGTTATGTTATTTGTCTAGTGACACACAATGTCTAAGGCAACTTACTAGAAGAAGCTTCCCAACTCCAGATTTGACGCCTATCTATTGTCCCATTTAACTACCATGTTCTTACAAGAGTCCTAGCCAACCAAATCATCATGAAGGCAGACTTTATCACTAAAACTTCTCTGATAGGAAGTGTTAGGAAATGAGGCAAACTAGCTAATTCATCTTGGGGCAGCCTAAATTTCTGAGAACTAATCAGGAAGAACCTATGTGCTATGAACATTTTCTATATGGAAAAGTTTCTATCAAATATTAAAAACAAAGGGTAATTTCCATGCAATATTGTCATGTTAAACTCATTAAGAGCACTTCCCTGATCAACTGAAAGTAAGTAAAGACTCTGGGACCATGTGTAACTTCTGACACTACTACAAACTGAAAGAAAAAAAAGATGTAGTTTCTGCTATATATGTATTAAAATCAATTGCTTTAAATATAAATTTATCTTCTTTTTTCTTTTCAAAAAATTTCCATTCATGTTTTCAGAATAGTTGGGAGGAGATTCTTCTTCTTCTTCTCTTCTTTTCTTCATCTTTTCTTCTTTTTTCTTCTTTTCTTTCTCCTCCTCCTCCTCTTCCTCTTCCTCCTTGTCTTTCTTTTCCTCTTTTTCCTCCTCCTCCTCTTCTTCTTCCTGCTCCTCCTTCTCCTTTGGGGCCATGTTACCCAATTCATTTTTTTTAAGCTATGGAAACTTTAGAAATAGTTTTTTCCTAAATCTAGAGTGTTTAATGACACTATGTAGGGTTCTTTTTCTTTTGCATCAGGGATTTTAAGAGGCAATGTCACTTCTCAATGTTCTCCTTCAGCAATCAGTTCCTTTCTCATTGAGCCTCATATCTTTGAATGGCAGATTCCATTGTGACTTTTTCCTGCCTTTGAATAATGAAATTTATTTTGAGACAAGTCATGGATTTTTCAGCAGCTATACTTTTGCCAGAGGTAAAACATTAGTTGTCAGAGTCATTGAATTTCCCTGTTTCATATATACATATACATGTATGGATATATGTATATATCTTTAAATATATGTGTGTGTGTATATGTATGGATATATGTGTATATATTTAAATATATGTATGTATATATTTTTATTATATATGTATATCAAATAAATCAAATCAATTCAGGTATATGTGTATTATGCACATATGACACACACATGTATATATACACATATACATATGATGCATTTGTGTATGCCAGGTTTTTAATATTTCCTAATCTCATCTATTTCTTCTTTCTAACTGGGTGATCTGTAAGTAAACTCCTATTATAATATCATTTCTATTTTTACTTCCATAGATTAACATTGAAATTCTTTCTACATGAATCTCCATTTCTGTTTCCTTTAATTAACTGATTATATCTTCTTCATATACATCTCTTAATATATATAATACATACATACATATATATATATATAATGATCCTCTGTTGTCTCTTTTTAAATTTTAAAAATATTTATGTATATATGTGTATATATACATACATACATAAACACCCATGCACACACATATTTTACTATACATACATACACATAATTATATAAATATGTGTATATATAAGTTCTGGTCATAAATTCTACCCTAGCAGGTTTTGTTAAATCATCTTAGTTTGTGAAACCACCAGATCAGATACATTCTGATGCTTAAGATGATCAACTTATATTTTAAGTATTTATACTAGCCATAGCCATTTCACCATTAATACTCTCTCTATGCAATTAAAAGTATATAGTAAGTAACATTTAAAATGGAAGTTTTATTTAACTAGAGAAGGCCAAATTCAAAATCCTATCTAACACAACAAATAAACACCTTAAAGGAATGGCAGGAAAAATTATTTACATGATTTGTAAGCTCACATAAAGACAATTAGGTGATTCAGTGGATACAGCTCTGGGCCTGAACTAGAGAAGGCCAAATTCAAAATCCTATCTAACACAACAAATAAACACCTTAAAGGAATGGCAGGAAAAATTTTTTACATGATTTGTAAGCTCACATAAAGACAATTAGGTGATTCAGTGGATACAGCTCTGGGCCTGAAGTCAAAAAGGCTTTAGTTCAAATCTAGCATCAAATGCTTTCTAACTATGAGACTATGGCTAAATCACTTGACCTCAGTTAAGTTGTCTCAGTATCCTCATCTGTAAAATAAGCTGGAAAAGAAAATGGCAAACCAGTCTAATATCTTGGCAAGAGAACACCATGAACAGTATTTGTGTGCTATGGCTCATAGCCTAATGAAGAATCAGATACGATTGGGTAACTAAACAGTAATAAGAAGCACTTACCATCTTAGAGAGAAAAAAAATTAAAGGAGATTTAAAACTTTAGCTGTTTTTCTGTAGTTCCTAAGGGATAGTAAACACCTCCCCAAACCTCTAACCAGATACAATCTGAATTCTTTGTTCCATAAAGCAGATAATGCCTAAAGAGACATGTCAGCTTGCTTTGCTGAGTTCATAGTCCCGGGTGATACTACTGTGTCTCTTCCTCTGCTCTGCTTAATGCCTCTCTTAGACAGATTGCTCTCTATTTGGTCCTTTGCAGGATAATTGTGGCAGAAACTCTTCCTTCCAATTCAAAATTCTCCGGAGTTCATTCTCTCACAAGTCTGGAAAGATGGCGAATGTTAGAAGTGCCTGTAGATGTTCTGAAATCTCTGCCTGATCTAAGTTGCATTCCTCCTTGGGATTTGAAATTTTGCAGTGCCTTGGTACAACACTGGTGATAAAGTTGATACACACAATTATAGCATGCAAATTAATATATTTACTTTAAATAGATGAATGATTAGACCAGTATTATAGAGCATCACCTTTGGATACCATTCAAAGAAAATATACATTGACAATATATTCAATAGATACAATATAAAGTATCACTGGATCATGTATCTCTATTGCTTAGTCTCTCCCCAGTGCAGGAAGACTACAAATTCCATAATTTTATGAAATGGTTTTGAAATCTCTTCTTGATCTGTAGGAACTTATCCCAATATAAGGCTACACTTGGCACAGATAGAAATATAAAAATTTTATACTTAGAGGTTGTTCAAAAAAATTGCTTTTCATATTTAGGCACAATCCTCAATTATCTAATTTTCAGCTAACTCTTTTAGCTAAATGTCATAGCAAATTACTCATTTTTTGCTCTTGTTCACTGTACTTGTGACATTTGAGTGAGGTCTAGCTTATAAAGGGCTCCAGTCTCACAATAGAGTATTTCTTTACTGAATTACGCTTGTGTAGTTTTAAGCATCCCTACATTTTATATTAGATAATTTTTATTTATATTTATATTAGATAATTATAATTAAATATATTTGCATATTATATATAATTTTGTGTGTATACCTACATATATAGATATCTGTATACGTGTGTGTACACACATATATATATAGTTGTTGCCTTTATCTGTCAAGCAGAAATTTACTTTCTGGCCATTTTCACTTTTTCCTAATTGTTCAGACTTTAGACATATCCTCCAATTATGCAACTGTTTATTGTCTTTCATAGGTATATACCAGTTATACTAAAGAAACCATTCTTTGCCTCATTTTTATCTAGGCTCAATCATTGAATGGACATTGCCTCAGACAAAACTGAAACTTGGGAAAGGGCTCAACTTAAAAAGGTATGCATACAGGGCTATCTCTAGTCATCCTGATTTGTATTTTGGCACTGTATCCAACTGGCTAGAGAGAGAGGCTGGTGACCTTGTGTAGCCCTCCCTAACTAATATCCAATTCACTTGCTAGACATGACTTCTCTTTCTTGATGTCTTGATCTTCTTTGAGAACACAAGACAAACAACAGTGACCATTCATACCACTTAAAATGGTTTTCATTGGTTTGTAGTCATACCAATGTTCTATTCTAAGAAATTCTTTATTATAATGCAAATATTTTTAAAAGGATTATCACTTAAGGCATTATTCATATTTTAATGTGAATTTATTTATCAGTCACTAAGACTAGTCAGTTGTTCAATAGACAATAAGGAAATTGGACAAAAAAAAAAAAAACAGGTAAATTTTGTTCAGAACAGGGAAGAAGGAAGGATACATCTAAAACAGATAAGATGGCCTTAAGAAAAATAGGTTGAATTGTATTCTAGGATCTACTGAAAGGAGAGATGTTTGAAAAAAGGGAAGAATGGTCAAAAAAGGGTGATGAGAAATATTGAAAATAACTTTTTTCTACTTCACATTTCTGCCTATACTGTATCTAGACAAGGCTTGGTAGCTATATCTTCTGTCGTCTCCTTTGCAAAATCATAAACCTTCTATCTTATATAATATGGGGACTTCCATTGCCTTCTGGATCAAATTTAAATTTTAAGCACTTTCTTTCAAGAACAGCCAGTATCCACTTCACTGGTTCATTACATAAATAGTAATCAAAACCAATTAGTGTCTGCAATTTCTCTGTTTCTAAATAATGTGGTTGAGTGATGCTTAGATTCTCTTAGATTCTTTTTGTTTTTCTCGCCCTCAGGAAAAAAAAATCCATGTAAGGTAAATTACATTTTCTCATGCCTAGCTAACTTCAGACATCACTTTAGTAATGCCTGACAGAAAAGAGGGATTTCACAGGGTATGTTATTCTAGTGTTTCACGTAAAATGATGCTTGAAGCAGCTACCTCTCAAACTCTGAAGAATAAGATTGGTCTTGGTAATGAGATTTTCTCAGAAAATATTATTCCTACATTTTTTTTTGAGATGGAGGGAGAGCACAGATCTTTATTTTATGTAGCAAAAACTATAATCATATAACATATAATGGATTCTTGTTTATTATTTCTGTCTCATTCAACTACCCAGTAGTGCCAACTTCATGCACAATGGCAGTTTTGAACCTATTTAAGTGGTGCCTAAATCTGCACTCTCAAGTTCTGGATGAACAGGACATTAAGGAAAATAATTCATAGTATATCATGTTAGTAAAGACTTCTACACTGGGGATATTCAAGAAATTGATCTTATAATTCTGAAGGTATACTTTTTGAGTGAGGAAAACATTTCTTGTATGGATTAACCCTTTTGAAGGAAGAAAAAACAATTTAAGCTTACTGAGTTTCAGCAGCTTCAGGATATGTGAGTGGGTGAAATTGTCCATTGCAAATGATTACTTAGGCCTTGATTTCACAAAAACAGAGATGAAACATCTCTTCCTATGAAAGAGTTTGCTTTCTATTGTGGGACTTAGAATATAAATACAGATAGAGAAAGTTAAAAATTTGATGAAGTAGAGATCACTAACAAGTAGGAAGATAAAAATGCCTTCATGGAATAGTACTACTCATGCAGAACCTTGAAGGAATATAAAGATTCAGAGAAATTGACTGGGAAAATAGTGCATTAGAAAGCAAGAGCAAGTTCACTACAGTAGGAAAAGGAATGGTGAGTTTAGTGAAGAACAACATTTCTTGTTTAACTAGAAAATGGAGTGCTTGAAAGAGAATGATGTGAAATTAATCTGGAAAGGGAAATTGGAAACAGATTTTGGAAGGACTTAAATGTCAAATCAGGGAATCAGATTTTATCCTGAAGGCAATAAAGAAGCACTGAAAAAAAATTTTAAAGCAAGGTAGTGAGATCTGATTTGTTCTTAAAAAGATCATTTCCACAGTTTTATGGAGAATGAATTCACGGGAGATAAGACTGGCTACTAGGGAACCAGCTAGGCAGTTATTACAATAGTCTAGAGAAGGATTGATGAGAATCTTATTTGAAATACTAACTATGAGAATGAAGACAAGAGGCTCTATGTGAATGGAGACAAAGGGCCAAAATTATTGAGCTAAAATTATAGAATTTGGTACTTGAGTATAGAGGTGAATTCATGGAAAGAGTTGAGGCTGTTCAAATCATACCCCTTTGTGGTTGTTCAATTTTAGTTTTGTACAACTCTTTGTGACTAATCTGAGATTTTCTTGTTAAAGATACTGGAATGATTTGCCATTTCTTTCTCCACCTCATTTTATAAATGAGGAAACTAAAAAAAAATAGGATTAAGTGAATTGCCTAGGATCACATAGGTAGTAAGTATCTGGGGCCACATTTGAACTCAGGTCTTCCTGACTCCAAGACATCTTGCTGTGTAACTTGGCAAGTTATTTAACTTCTCTCAATCTAGATGTCCTTGTCTGCAAAATGGAAATAATAATAGCATTTCTCTCACAGTATGGAGATCAATGTATGTAAAATGATTTACAAATCTTAAATCATGACGTAAATATTATCAATTGTTGTTATTTTTCTGCTATTTTGAATCAAGAATAGGAGTACTTCAAATAATATTAAGGAAATTTTAAGAATGAGAAAATTTGGGTAGAGAGCTATAAAAGATGAATTTAGTTTAAGACATATTGAATTTGAGGGACTAATGTTTAGTAGATAGATATGTAGACAGAAATATGAATAGACAATTAAAGCATTTATTCTCCATTTAATATGTGCTAGATAATTGTGCTAAGAATACAAGATAATCTTTGCTCTCAAGGAGTTAAATTTCATTTAGGGGAAGACAAGACTTTGGAAAGGTTGAGGTGAGAGGGAATGGTATAAAGGTCTGGCTTCTGGTCAGATAAAGCATAAACTCACTTGTCAGAAATAGGAGAATCAGGGTCAGAGTTCAATTTTCTTATGGGAAGGAGAGAAAAAAGATGATTGTGGAGCAGGAGTCATGATGTGGAAACTGTTTAAAGGAGATTTCCAATAAACAGTTGGAGATACATGGTAGAAAACTTGAGTTGAAAATATAGATTTGAGAGTCATTAGCACAGACAGTCAATCAATTAAATGAACATTTATTAAGTGTCAGTTTGATATCAAGTGTTGGAGGTATAAAAAAAGATTGCACAAAATGATTGTTAAATTATGGAAGTAAATGATATTATCAAGGTAGAGTTTATATGGAGAGGAGAAGATGGAGCAGCATAGAATCTTTGGGTTTACCCATTCAATATCACCAGAAGAAAACACATTTTGAAATCATGAATCTTTGTACTGGATAGAAGTTTGGGTTGTTAAAAGCACCATGAAATTTCTGAAATGTAATCAGCCTCATTCTTTCCCTTCTATTCAGTTTTAGCTTCAATGCTTATCTGTCTCTAGTGTTCAATACAAGATTTATTCAGTGATGCTCCAACTCAGTAGATTGGCTATCCAACTGCCTGTAATATTCTCTATGACAGACATTTTTCATCCCTTAGGATTTTTTGCATGTAGTTTATTAGATCATTCTTTTTGCTTTAATTGTGTATCTTATTGAGGAAATTATATATTTGAGTCTGATTGATATTTTATGCAATATCAAACAAATAGGAGTAGTTAGAACATGCTAGCATATTTAGAAAATCTCTCTTCCATTTGGAATTTGCAGAAGACATGGTAACACTAGTGAAACCTTTGGCAAAGATACATAGCCTTGTTTTGTGCTTTGTTTAATGTTCACAATCAATTTGATATGTAGAATTAGGACAATATTTTATTTAATAAAGAAACTTTTATGATCTTTACAAATCCCATAGAATTTCATTGTTGGAGGAAAGCTTTTAAATTCCTATTTGGGATATTGAGTCAAATATTTTATTTTAACAAAAAATAAAAAAAGACACTCTTTTATTCTTTATACATTTCAGTCAGTTGTACAATCATAAAGATAATGACTGACTATGGAAAATTATCTGTGAAAGTCTACCTATTCATTCTCATCCTTTTTATAGAAAATAATGACAGATTCATTCCATTTATATTTATTTGTTCTTTTGAGTGACTCCATTTGGTTTCATGCTAAGCTTTCCATAAATTCACTTTACATCTACCACTTGGATCTTTGTACCCCTCTACTAATTTCACTCCTAACATTTTGCAAACATATTTATATTCTAAATAGTTATTGTGTTAGGATCCACATCTCTCTGCTTGGCAAGGTGAGTCACTGTTTCTGAGTAAAGAAGTTTCAAAGCTTTTTTGGCTTCCTTGCTATATTGACTGTTTTACATTGATGACACTTTTTTTTCCCAGGAAATATTGATAATCACATATAAAAACAAGAAAAGAAAAACCTGGAGCATATATATATATATATATATGGTAGGAAAGAACAGTGAATGCTTTTGAAAGGAGATAGGATAGAAAGGAAGGCTAGAGGAATCAAAAGAGTGAAAAAATATTCCAAAACCAATTAATTTTGGGGGTGAGTGGAGGGAAGCCTTGATAACATGCATTCCTTTGATGTCCCCTATAAATTAGTTAATACAGTTTTTTGTACCTAGAGCAAGCTAAATAAATCCCTGTAATTAATGATTTTCAATTCAAATGAACCTGAAAGCCTCCTTTTCCATTAACAGGAGTGCCTAGATAACACAGTACATGTTGCCAATGGATGCCACTATTTTGCTTCCTTCTAATAGCTGTTGTCATGTCCAGATGGCAGCGGAGAGCTTCAGCAAAGAATTCCATGCCTCAGTACTAGAGACAAAGGTTTCCCTCAGTGAGCTAACACTACTGGAAAATTTGCTGTCTCTTCCTGTTGTGACCACATGGATTACATGGAAAAGGTCCAAGATTCACAATAAATCTAAAAGTGTAAACTCCATAAATTCAACAATAAAATCTTTTAAAATAAAACTGATTTTGCAACAATGTGTGGAAAACTTTAGGGAATGGGAATTGAGATTAAAAAATAAACAAACCACCTAAGCATTTTAAATTCCCCTCAAAAGTTTAATTATTAGATATCACAGTTATTGTGTATTGCTATTAAGAGACTATTCAAAATAAATTTTTCTTTTTTCATTTTTAATGTTAATTTGTCTAGGTTATCATTCTCTTCTGAGCAATGTAATACTCCAATTACTCAAGGCATTAGAATTTCACACTGATATAGTGTTTTGCACAGAATAGGTGCAAATGTTTATTGATTAATGGTACAACCACTATTATTACCTGGTATCTTTAGTAAAGTGCCTCCCCTCTCCATAATAATAATAATAGCTGCCAAATAAAGGACTTTACACACACTATATCATTTGATTCTCATAACAAAGCTAGGAAGTAGTTTTAATTAATTACCATAATGTTTAATTTAATCAATAGTATTGCTATTAGTAATAGAAATAACAGTAATGCTTCCAAATGGTGATTATTATCATCATTACCATTTTATAGATGGAATAACAGGGCACAGTGAACTAAGGTGACTTGCTCAAAATCAAACAGCCAATAGTGGCAGAGTTGGGATTTGAACTTCTATCCATGGATGAAACCATCAAGATAACAAAAAAATGTAAAATAGAATGAATTCATCATTATTCTCAATGTTCTTATTGTTTTCATCAGACTCTAAATTCAGTGTCCTTGACACTGCTACACAGCTGCCTCTACTATCTTGGGCATTAGCATTCAGAATTTTAGGTTCCTCCCCAGAATGTTCTTTACAAAAAAACAGAAAGCAGGAGAAGTAGCTTTGTGAGATGGGTTGGGTGGGCACACTGGGTACATTCTGCTACCCATTTGGTTGGGGCACCAGTCACTAGAACAACAGTTCCTTTGACTGAATTCATTCATATGAAACTTACAGGAAGTCTCTGAGCCAAAGGGAACAGTTGGGAGGGTGTTTTTGTAGGCAGGTTTCAGAGCCACAGAGTTGGAACTAGACTGTAGCAAAGTTGAAAGAAATCTGGCAGAGAAAGAAAAGAACCTTCTTCCTAATAGCTGCATAAACCTGCCGTGACTCAGAAGGACCTATATAGTGAAGATGCATTTGTGATTAGCAAAGTTAGAACTAGCTTCATAATGTTCTTGGCTTTGCTAATGAGATAGGGGCCACCAGTATATTTGTACATTGCAACCTATTGAGGTAGACCAGGATAAAATCATTGCTGTCCCATTTGTCTCTGACCATGAAAAAAGCAAGGTCTTGCCATTAAAAAAAATTAAACAAGGGCAGTCTTTTGTAATTGTCAGAATTGAAAAGGACATCAAATATCCTTATAGGCAAAACAAATTGAATTATTTATTGAGCTATGTTGCATAAAATTAATATAAAAAGGAATGCATGCATATTCAAAAATACTGGGCATATGGTTATTACTAAAATTTGAAGTGAAGCAATTAATTTAAACAGCGAATCTGCTTTTTGCTGAGGAACTTTCAAATTCACTGGTACTATTTTTTCAGCTAAAAAGCAGCTATAAAAGTTGATGATAAGTGAACCTCTCCTCAGTGTCGGAAAATGGACATGCTTTGGTGGATGTCTAGAGAGGCTGCATTAGTGGTTGACCTTAATTAGATTCCTCCTACTTTCAGATTGTCCACTCATTCATCCAACCATCCACTCATCCATTCATTCACTGACTATTAAGGCAGTATAACATGTAATTTGTTCAAAAGGTAGTGCTAAGACTAAGTCACCTATCAAATTGTCAGCATGTATCTAAGGAATCTACAAGTACTCCCCTGATGATTATGGGCACTTTGACCCCAGATTTATCAGAGATCTATACATATATATGTGCATATATACATATGTATTATACACATACGTGTGTGTATTTAATTGTACCACCTATAACTCTAAAGTATGCATGCTCATGTGGGAATTTTGTAGCTCTCCATCAATGGACTTCATTCATAAAACTTTGGCAATTGATTTTTCAGTAGCTACATGGTTAATTAAAACACACACACATACACACACAAAAAAACTACAAAGGTGCTACAAAGTGAATGGAATGTTTCACCCCAACCAAACCCTCTCTTTCATGACTGCTGGTTATGTGAATGTTTCATATTTGGGATCTGCCAGAATGGACTCTGTAAACAATGGGGAAAGAAGGAAGAGCCAGTGGTTGGGACTGGTTTTTCTTCACAAACTCACCAGCTGCTGAGATTTCATAGAGGTTGCTTACTCAGTACTGGTTTCCAGTCTGTTTTGTTAATATAATGTATTGATCTCATCACTTCCTCAAATTCTCTGCTTTTGAAGTAGTAGTCTTTAGACTTTGTCCTAACTCATCCTTTGATGCTCACAGCTGGTTTATAGGAATTCCGTGAAAGAGCAGCAAGAGAGAAATGTCAGGAGCCACAAAACATTAGTAGTTGTTCTTTTCTTCTCTGAAATTTGTCACATGAAATGGGATGGAATGGAATTGATTGTTGGTCTATCAGTACCTTTACAGACTGGAAGGAAAGCACAAATAATAGATGTATATTATTAGTATGCATTAGATGAAAAGATTAATGTCACCTAGGGAAATGTAGATGTCAAATAAAAAAAGCCAAATTTTAAAAATTGGTCATATTTGAGAACCTCTACTGTATTCAACTAAGCTTTAACTAACTCTGTTTATCTAACCATCATATTGCTGAAGAATTGATTGGCAATCTGTCTTGTGTCTCTCAATCCATAAAGAATAGGTATCAATTCAATTATTTATATCTGCTTTATGAACAAATTGAATAAATATTGTAGTGATGATACTTATTCTTTAGTGTTCATTGATCCATGATCAATCAGGGGATCACAGATCTAGATTAAACTAAAGAAATCATCTAGTAAAATCTGATCATTAGACAGGAGAGACTGAACCTTAGACTTGGATTTAAAATCCAATTTCATGGAACTAGTAAATGACAGAGTCAGGACACAAGCCCAATTCTCTTCATAGTGGGTCCAGAGCTTTTTTCATGACACTACAGTCCCTCTGGTAGAGCAGGCATGAGAGATTCCTTCAGGCAGCTTCTTATATTTATTCATAATGAAAAAAATATTGAAACACATTTTAATTATTTTTAAATGAAAGCTTTCTATTTTCAAAACATATACATGGATAATTTTTGACATTTACCCTTACAAAACCTTATATTCTAATTTTGTTCCCTCCCTTTTCTCAACTCCCTCCCCTAGCCAGCAAAAATAGTGAAAATACTATGTTGTGGTCCACATTCAGTTTCCACTGTTTTCTCTCGGGTGCAGATGATTTTCTTCATCACAAGACCATTGGCCTAATTTATCTCATTGCTGAAAAGAGCCATGTCCATCAAAATTGATCATCATATAATCTTGTTGTTGCTATGTACAATGATCTCCTGGTTCTGCTCATTTCACTTATTATCAGTTCATGTAAATCTCTCCAGGCCTCTCTGAAATCATCCTGCTGATCATTTCTTACAGAACAATAACATTCTATAACATTCATATACCATAACTTATTTAGCCATTATCCAACTGATGGGCATCCACTCAGTTTACAGTTTCTTGCTACTATAAAAAGGACTGCCACAAACATTTTTGCACATGGGGGTCCCTTTCCTTCCTTTATGATATCTTTAGGATACAGGCCCAGTAGAAACATTGCAGGATCAAAGGGTATACAAAGTTTGATAGTCCCTTGGGCATAGTTCCAAATTGCTCTCTAGAAATGGTTGAATCAGTTCACAACTCCACCAATAATGTATTAGTGCCCCAGTTTTCCCACATCCCCTCCAACATTTATCATCATCTTTTCCTGTCATCTTAGCCAATCTGAGAGGTGAAAACACAATTTATTTTTTAATAGACAAAAGATCTATTTGGGAAAAGGAAAAAAAAAACACTTATAGCAAAAATACACAGTCAAACAAAATAATTTCTAACATTAACCATGTTAAAAATGTTTGAGTATACATATATATGTAATATATCATTGAAATTTTTGTCTCTTTACATATATATACATGTATGTTTGTATAGAGAGAAAAGTTATAGCTTCAGAATGTAGAATTTCATTATTTTATAAATGTATATAATCACAATATACTATTACAATGCTTAACATACTATAATGACATAGATAAGTTACATATGATTGTATAATATTGTATTATGTAAGTGAATTGATGTGTATATGTAAACTATATTAATATTCTATATTCTGAGTTTATCACCTTTCTATCAGAAATATAGCTTGCTTCATCTATTAATTCCTGGAATCATGGTTGGTCATGCCATTGATCAGTTCTTAAATCTTTCAATGTTTTTGGTTTTAAATATTATTGTATATAATATTCTCTTGGATCTCTTCACTTACTTAAGTCTACATAATTTTATATGTGTCTTTCCACGTTTCTCTGAAATTATCTCATTCATCATTTCTCGAAAAACTAGTATCACTTATAGCTCTAGAGTTTCCTCATTGTGGGGAATTTTTTACCTTACCATCAAAAAATCTCACTCATAAAATCAGGCAATGGACTTTTCAGCAGTAATGGCTAATTTAAACACAAAAACGATAGTTTTTATCATCATAAATTTGAATCAGTTCCCTATATATCTTATAATAAAACCTTTATTAGAGAAACTTACTGTAAAATTGTTTTCTCTCCCATTCAAACTTTAGCTGCATTGGTTTTGTTTGTGCAAAACAGTTTTTGAATTTTATTTAATAAAAATTACTCATTTTACCTTTTGTAATACTTTCTATTTCTTATTTGATTATGAACTCTTACTCTACCTATAGATCTGACAAGCATTTTCTTCCTTCCTTCTCTAATTTGTTTATGATGACACCCTTTGTATCCAAGTGATATACCTATTTAAAGCTTTTGGTTATAAAGTAAGAGGTAATGACTTAGGTCCAATTTCTGCCAGTGTACTTTCTAGTTTTACCATCATTTTTTTTTTTTTTTTTGAATAGTAAGTTGTTGCCAAGAATCAGAATCTTTTTTTTGGGGGGGGATGGGGGTTATCAAACACTAATCTACTGTGCCTCTGTATATTATGTATTTATTTGTTTATTTATCCATTCATTTTGCTAATTCCCTTGAGGAGAAGAATTTCATCATTATTTATTTTCCTACCTCTATAAAATAGATGTAGAATCCTTTGATTTGATATCAGACTTAAGGTGGATTTGGACAACTTTAAGTTGCATTTTTTTTTTCCTGAGGCAATTGGGGTTAAGTGATTTGCCTAGCATCACATAACTAGGAAGTGTTAAATGTCTGAGATCAGATTTGAACTGAGGTCCTCTTAATTTCAGAGCTGGTGCTCTAACCACTGTGCAACCTGTATGGCCCTGCATTGTCATTTTTGCTATATTGGTTTGTTTTTACCCAAAAGAAATGCATATTTACCCATTTGTTTAGATTATGGCTACTTCTATTTGAGTTTGGCATCTTGACTGTAAATTAAATGTAATATCTTCTGTAAAAAGTGATAATTGCCTCTTTGCCCATTCATATTCCTTTAATTGTTTTCTTGTCTTTTTGCTAATCACTAGCAATCTTAGTATCATATTGATTAGCAATGGTGATAATCAACATTCTATCTTTATGTAAAGAGTATTCTGTAGTTGTGCACACATATGCACATGGCAGGGAAATTTTTACTTTTTATATATTTCCTATAGTTATTTTAAATGGAATTTCAATTTCTATCTCTTCCTGCTGGATTTTGTTGTTAATGTACCAACATGTTGATAACTTATATGAGTTCATTTTATAGCCTATAACTTTAATGAACTTGTTAATTGTTTTAATTAGCTTTTAAAATTATTCTCTAGGGTTCTCTAAGTCATGAGTCATATATATGGTTCACAGGCTGCATTACGTCCTGCAATACCACAAAGTATTGCTTGAACAAAATTAAAATTTAATTGGGTTTGATTTTTTTCAAAGTTTTTGGTTAGTCTAGGTATTCTTAAATTATATCTCTCTGATCTGTTATTTATCATCTGAGATATTTTCATATTCCCTTTTAAAAATTATATGTTTTGTTTCAATGTCTCTTTTTGAACATGATTATTAACTTACATATAGTACACTCTAATTTTTGAGGAGTCTATTATTAAAAGTTATAAGTTTTGTATTAAGCAGCTAATTAGTTTTCTTCCAAGGTTTTTTTTTTCTTAAAACTTTTCCATTTGTTTCCTCTAATGCTGTTGTTTCATTTATAAAAATTATTTTATGGAACTATGCCCAAAAGTCTATCAAACTGTGCATACCCTTTGATCTTGCAGTATTTCTATAGTTGTATCCTAAAGAAATCATAAAGGAAGGAAAGGGACTCACATGTGCAAAAATGTTCATGGCAGTCCTTTTTGTAGATATAAGAAACTGGAAATTGAGTGGATACCCATCAATTAGAGAATGGCTGAATAAATTAAAGTATAAGAATGCTATGGAATATTATTGTTCTATAAGATATGATCAGCAGGATGATTTCAGAGAGATGTGGAGAGACTTACATGAACTGATGATAAATGAAAGGAGCAGAACCAGGTACATGGCAACAGCAAGATTATATAATGATCAAATCTGATGGACATGGCTCTTTTCAGCAATAAGATCATTCAGGCTGCTTTCAATGGTCTTGTAATGAAGAAAGCATCTGTACCAGAGAGAGGATAGTGGGAATTTAATGTGGATCACAGCATAGTATTTTCACTATTTTTGTTGTAGTTTACTTGCATTTTGTTTTCTTTCTCATCTTTTTCCCTTTTTGATATGGTTTTTTTTTTTTTTTTGTGCAGCATGATATTTGTGGAAATGTGCACAGGAGAATTGCACATGTTTAACATATATTGGATCACTTGCCATCTAGGTGAGAGAATGGAGGAAAGGGAGGGAAAAATTAGAATGCAAGGTTTTATAAGGTGAATGTTGAAAATTATCCATGTATGTATTTTGAAAATAAAAAGCTTCAATTAAAAAAAGAACCAAAAGAAAATAAAAAATTATTTTAATTCTAAAAAACTGTCTTGCATTATTTTTTGCCAACAATTCTATTTAAAGTTATACCTAACTGCATTTTTCTTTGAAGGTTTACTTGAAGATTTTGAGGAGTCACTTTCTTTTTCTCTGTTTGTATATTAACTACCTCTGTCACCATAATGATTTTTTGTCGGGGTATTCTTTTTTAAATTCAGTATTCAGAATTTATACCTGGAATTGGAACTTTGTCTTGAGGTCAATTTTTATGCACTTCTGCAGAGGATATTTGGGATTTTCTTTGCCCAGTTTTGTATTATTTTGTTTCTGGGTTTTCTACTTTGGTTTGGTCTGTGACTTTTTAAATCTTTGTGTGAATAATTGTAGAGAAGTGAACTACACTGCTTTCTCCTATTCTATCATCTTTATTGACTTCTCCTGAAGTACACGTTATGTGTTCAATGAATAGTTTTAGGGATTTGAAAATTTTTTTCAATGTCCCAAAGCTTCTCCCAGAAACAAAAGCCATTCATTTAATAAAGATTCTTTTGGTAATATTATGTCACTCCATTTTGGAGAGTGGTGGACAGCCTCAAAAGATAACTTTGAATATTTCTTAAATCGCAATGGAGAGAATCATAGTAGGTATGATCAGATTGCAACATATTATAAAAAAGGAATAATGAATGAGAAGCAACATAAAGGTTATCACCAATAAATGCATGACAAAAAATAAAAGCAGGTTGTTTATGTAGAAGGAATGAGATAAAGCTATAATAGCTTCTGTAGCCAGTCCATGGCTTCATAATGACAAAACTTAGAGAAGGATTTCACTAAGTATGATGGACCCCTTGTTACAAACTAATGAGAAGATTCGGACAGGAGCTAGACAAAATGGTTTTTTGAGTACTCAAAGATATATTTGTTGCTTAGCTACCTATCTATCTTTTGTCTGGAACATATCTTAATTAATTCAAAAGTAACTGAAATGCTAAAGCAAGATAAATATTGGCATGTTTCAGAAAGTAATTTATCACTTAAAAGGTCCTAGAAAAACTAATTTTTTATTTAATTGAACACTGGCTTTTTAATAAAACCCCTTCTGTTTTAAATTAATATAGGGCATGATAGATCTCACTGACTTGAGATTTGAATGACCAACACTATGTCACAGAACTGAAAAGGAGTCATGTACAGATTTCTGACCAGTTCTGTAAACAAGGTGACTTGTCATCTGGTCAATCTCTGAAGAGGTAAATTCATTTATAATAAATTTATCTACTTGAGGCAGGGTTGTCCTTTGTTTACGATGTATATTCATATGATTACAGCATGATTTTCTTTTTTATGTAAGAAAACAGGTATGATGGTCAGAGCTGAAAGCTGGAATGTAGTAACAAAATTATACTTTAGTCCTTTATTCCAAGAGAGCCTGGGTTTCTGGTGGCAATTATCTTCCTCAAAGGAGAAAAGCTTGCATCTTTGTTGTCAAGGTAATTAGTTTTACAACTGCTATGTGGTGGTTGATGATGATAGCTTACATTTACATAGAGGATTGTGGTGATATGCCACTTTGCATTTTTTTATTTAATCATAAGGATACTAGTGAATAGAAAGAAAAAGTGGAGGAAAGCAAGAATGGAAGGAAGAAAGGAGGAATGGAAGGAAGGAAAGAAGGAAGGAAGGAAGGAAGGAAGGAAGGAAAGAAGTGGGGAGAGAGGAAGGAAGGTAAAGGAGGAAGGAAAAGGTAGAGGAAGGAAAGAAGCAAAGAAGAAAGAAAAAAGGGGGGGGAAGAAGGAAATAATGAAGGAAGAGAGGGAGGGATAAAGAAAAGGAGGAAAAGAAAAATAAATAACTAGAGGAAAAAGATAAGCAGATAGCCAAGAACACTTTTAATCTGTATGAAAATAATATCAAAACAATTTAAAAGAAAATAACAATTAAGGGAAAATTTGTTTTGTTGAAGAAATTTAAAAAAACTTCATCTGAGAAAGATGTTCTGGGTAATTCTCATGTGGGTATACATGCAAGTCTGTTGATAGAGGATTTTAAAGGTTCATTGATTGGGCTTGGAAGAAAAGAGAAGCCTATAGTCAACTTAAATTTATAGCTTTAAATTTAT
This sequence comes from Antechinus flavipes, assembly GCF_016432865.1. NCBI lineage: Eukaryota > Metazoa > Chordata > Mammalia > Dasyuromorphia > Dasyuridae > Antechinus > Antechinus flavipes. The sequence goes on from NC_067400.1 coordinate 258,737,389, forward strand.
CCACTTTTCCTTGAATACCAATACTTTAGTATTTGGCTTGCAGACAAAAGCTAAGCAAGGTCACAAAAGAAGAATTACATATTGGAGGATGTGCCTTGAATATTGTTTTTCAGGAAACTCTATCACCTCCTTCAACTACACAAAAAAGATGGCTCATTTACTGCCTTTCCCAGGGGTGGTAGTGGATGGGGAACTATCCTTTATTCTAATATGTTTTTGCTTTGGTGCAAAAGGTTTAAATCACCATCCCTGCTGTTCCCTAACCTGAGAAAAATCCTTAGATTCTATTGGTGTGACTAATAATAATTTTGTAAATCCTCAATAAATTTATCCCAGCCTATGTGATGAGAGATCATCTGACATTTATTGCTATGATTTATTTTGACATAAGCATGCACATACACATTCATATATGCTCATGTCTGTGTACACACATACAATATGAAATGATAAATGATTCAAAATTGGTGGGCCCTTAGAGAGCTAACTATGATGAATAGGTGGCAGTTGATATCCCACTAAACAGTGTATCCACCCAGGATTTCCAAACTCCTGCAGGAGGAAAAAGAAGGGAAATTTCAGAAGGAAATAAACTATTTATAATACATTGCTTTGAGGGAACTATTCGTTTGATTTTTAATGCCTTATGTCAGTTTTGCAAAGTTGCATGTGTAATCAGCTTATGATAAATCATGGTGACCACTCAGTGTCCCCAAAGGCAGTCCAACCTGGAGGCATAGCTAATGTAGGACAGTAACAAAGCCTAACATTGATTTACCCTAAATTAATTTTTCACTAAAAGGTCAGCAACTCCCTGGAGGAGTCTGTCTTTTATCAGATCAACCATGGAATGATTACCAGTATGCTGAGTCTAGCAGCTTGCATATGATGGAAGGAGAGTTCAAATCACCTTTACAGGAAAATCCAATAGGATTGGGGATGGTCTTCAAATAATAATTATATCCTTCAAAAGAATTATAATTTTGTCACAAGTGACATTTTTTATTGAGAAAGATCATAATCTCTCCAGAAATTAATAGAACTTCCCCATTTTATAGGTGAGGAAACTAAGACTAGAGAGATTAGATAAATTACTGATATTTCTATAACTGATTAATGAGAGAGCCAGAATTACATCCCATTCTTTTTTCCTCTCAGTCCAAAGATCTGTATAGCGCTGTAAGAGATGTTGCAGAGTACAATTAAATAACTGAGGGGAGAAAGTGAGAACAATTTTATCTCTGGTGTATTTGCCCTGTCCCCTAAAGATTCTTGTCTTCATCTGGAGAAAGAGGTTTGGAGAAAAAAGCCAGTGATAAAAGAAGGGTGAATCAATGATAAGACTTCGAAGATGGTAGAAGGATTTCTCTATTCAGTTCCAGAGCCTAGATGAGGACCGTGATTATTATAGGGAAAAAGACTGTTGACTTAGAAAGGGAGCATAAACCTCTGGATGTCAACCATGAGGACAAAAATCTCATTCACCCTCTGTTAATTATACATGTTTCTAGATTCTTTAGTCAACAAGCTATGGCAGGCATGAGAATTCTTACTTCTTTCCCATGTGCTATCCATCCCCTTCAATTCAAAAAGCTACCAGAAAACTCTCCAGAAAGATGCCCTGGGTTCTTGGTCCTTGGTGGATCAGGTTTTCTCTAGACCATACCTAATGAGCTCCTATGAATATGTTCATTTTACTAATTAACCAGAGGGTAAAATTCAAAGAAAAGTCACAATGAAAGAGTAAAGTGATAATGGGTGTGCATAAATGCCAGTACACTTTCTACTCATACCTATGATAATAGTAAAAGAAATAGCAGAATGTTTCTACTAAATGCCCCTACTACTAATAATACATTGTTAGGGGAGAATGAACATATATAGAGATCATAAGTGGATATCCATATATAAAGAAAACATGTGGCCCAAGGGACCTACATGGAATGGGGCAGACAGACAGACAGATATAGTGAAGATAAATGAACACACACATGTAAAGAATACACATGACCTGGATACATTCATGGAAGAAAAAATTTAGACTTAATGTTATATAGTAATATATATCATTATATTTACCTTCTTTCAACATGCTTCCTGATAATTCTCTGCTGTATTTGTCTCAGCTCTTCTCCTATCCATTGTATCTGGACTTCAGCTACCTAACATACCTTCAAGGACATCTATTAACCTGACTAACATAGTAAGAATGTTATTATAGTGAGCAAGCCTCTCCTTTATAGAGCATTTCTCTAAGTCTTTAAAATATCGACATCATCCATTTGCATGTGTATATTACTTGCATGTTAGTATACTGCTAATGTACTACTAGTTAGTAGTAGTAGTAGTAGTAGCTAACATGTATATATAGCACTGACATTTGTAAAGTGATTTACAAATATTATTTCATTTTGTCCTAATAGCACAATCCTGGAGGCAAATGCTAGTATTATCACTGTTTTACAAGTAAGGAAACAAGCTGATCATGATTAAGTGACTTACCTATGATTGCACATTAGTGTATGAGGCTGTATTTGAACTCAGGTCTCCTTGATTCTAAATCCAACATTCTATCTACTATTATACCTCTCCTATAGTGTATTCATATAGCACTATTAGTTTTTTCCTATGGTATTTTCAGTTTGCTCCTTCAGCTTTACTCAGGACCCAATTAAAGGTCCTTATCTTGGTTGATATTTTACAGTTCTTCTGTGAATGCAGATCAAGGTCGCAAGATACTTTGATCTACATTCACAGGGGAATTAGAAAGTTATTGGTTAGTAAGCCTCTTCCATGAAGGAAGGGCTGTAGTTCTCAGTTTATTTTCTCATCTTATGATTTTGAAACCTTTCCTCTCAACCAGGTATTCATTCACAAAAGTTTATGCCTAGAATTTTGATCATAGAGAAGTAATGCTTGAGCCAAGATTATGTTTGCTGTTTGAAATCTTCTTTTAAGTACCCACCCTTTTAGCTCCTCTGTTAAACTTTTATCTTATCAAGTTCTTGTGCCAATGGCAATAGATTCAGATGAAAGGTGGCAAACTTCTCATCAAGGTGCAAGGAGAAAGGGCAAAATTAACAAACAATGGGGCAGACAAGACAAGATGGTCATCAAGACAGAGAGCATCTCATTCCATGCCTGGTTCACTCATGCCTTCAGTCTACTAATCTGTTAGTGATGAGTAAACGTAGAAAAATGGTTTGAGTAACCCCACTCAATTAATATGAAGATAGAGAGAAGATCTGAGGTTGCTGCCTATGAAGAATTGTGAGCAGAAAAATGGCATAATTCAATTAATGATGCAGGCATTTCCTATCCATAGCTCCTAAACTTTCCAACCTTCTGATCTTTAGATATTAACTCCATTGGAAGTGTCTGGTTTTTTCCCCTCTATATTTTGTATGTGTATATTTTCATGTATATACTTATATTTATATGTTTATATGTGTATATATATCATATACACAATACTTATTAGTTGTATCATCCCTAGCAAGTCACTTAATCCCAACTTGCTTCATTTTCCTCATTTTAATTTGGAAATAATAATGGCATGCACCTCCAAGGAATGTATGAGGATAAAATGAAATAATATTTGTAAAACACTTTGCAAACCTTAAGGTGTTTTATATATATACACTAGCTATTTTCATTATTATTATTATTGCTAACTATAGCAAACTCAAGTCAATGATGGAGATGTTTAAAGAGCTACTGATATGCTCTGTATAGAAGAAGCTTACCAACTATAATATTCATATAAATGTATTAATATTATATGTTATTTATGTAAATATGTGTGTATACATGTGATCAAGCTGTCTATGTTTTTATCTATCCATATCTATATCTATAGAGAGTATGAGAGAGAAAGAAACAAAGACAGAGAGGGCAGAGAGAGAGAAAGAGAGAGAGAGAGAGAGAGAGAGAGAGAGAGAGAGAGAGAGAGAGAGAAAAGGAGGGAAAGGAAGGGAAGGAAGGTAATCTTTCATTGTTTGTTCTTGGCTTTTAAAAACAACCAAGCACATCATAAGTGAACAGGTAGGAACAAGTCGGACTGAGAAAGTTCTCCTGAAGAACATGTGATTTGAGCTGATTTTGAGAAAAACTAAAGGAATTAAGATGAAAAAGTGAGAAGGGTCAGTATTAAGGCATGAAGGATAGCCAACGCAAAAATACAGAGATGGTAGATAGAATTTCATGGATAAGAATTGTAGAGTATGTGCAGGGAAATAAAGATGGAATGATTTTTAACACAGTCACTCAGCTAATCAGTTGTGGAAAAAAGGAAGCATAGTGTCATGGAAAGAGAGTTAGGCTTGGAGTCTTAGAGGACCATTATTCAAGATCCACCTCTTCTCAATAGCTATTAGAATTCTTCTTTGGGACTTTCTCTGAGTTAATGAAGTCCACTGTATTTCTTTCATCCCTCAGGGCCTTAGTGCAAATGTGAATTTGGCCAAGTCACTTTATCCCTCTGAGATCTTGTTTCCCTCATTTATGAAATAAAGAACTTGGACAGAGTGACCTTTAAGATCTTTTCTTCTTCAATCTAAAAATTTCAAGTTCATTCAATTTTTCCTCTTAACGATATAATCTTGACATTGCTGATCTTTCTGGTTCCCCTACTCTGGATGCTCACCAACTATATCTTTCATAAAACGAAGTCCCTAGTAATGAATTCATCATACCAGATGTGGCTTGACTAGGCTGAATTAATTGTAATCTCTAAAATTCTGGACACTAAGCTTCTTTTTATTTCTTTTTTTGTCTCTTATTTTAGAAAGTTTATTTATTTTAAATACACATTGCTTTATGAATCATGTTGAGAAAGAAAAATCAGAGCAAAAGGGAAAACCATGGGAGAGACAGAAAAAAAAAGAAAACAGAAGTGAATATTGGATGTGTTCATTTATTTTCAATCTCCTTAGTTGTTTTTTCTACATGCTGATGTCATTTTCTGTTCAGCTAGACTTCTGGGTACATTAAAACGTACCTCTCCCCCAACATCCAGCTGCTCCTATGACTAGATTGCAAAAGGGATTAATTAAGGCCAAAACGGAAGGGAGAAATGTATTGGAATTTCAACACCACATTTTTCCTGTAATTCAACAGTTTAATTCTTCAGGTCAAGAAAGTAGAAAATACACTCCTTTTGATATAGAAATCCTCAAAGACCTGAAAAAGGTTTGTACTCTTTATGGGGCTACATCAGCTTATGTTAAGATGTTATTACAGAATTTGGCTTTTGAAATCTTGACCCCCTAATGACTGGATATCTATAGTAAGAGTATGCCTAGAACCCGGACAAAACTACTTGTGGCTTTCTGAATATAGTGAGCTCTGTAGGATACAAGCCCAACAAAATAGTCAAAGTGGAGTTTATGCTGCAATCACCTATGACCTACTAACAGGTGTAGGTTCCTATGCAGACGTCGCAGTACAGATTAATTATTCCATAGCAGCATATGAGCAAATTGCTGCTAATGCTATCAAAGCATGGGCTTCTCTCCACAATAAAGATGACAAGGATGGGGCCTTCACAAAAATAACACAAGGGCCAAATAAACCCTTTGCTGACTTTGTGGGACGTTTGCAGACAGCTATCACAAGATCTAATGGGGAAAATGCAGTAACAGACATTTTGATAAGGCAACTTGCTAAGGAAAATGCTAATGAGGTTTGCAGAAGAATTATACTAGGACTGCACAAGGATGCTCCTTTAGAGGAGATCATAAGACACTGTGCCACAGTGGGCACAAATGCCTTTTATAGCCAGGCTATGATGCAGACTTTCCAAGATCCCAACATGGGAAGACAGAATCCCTTCCTGGCAAGGGACTTCCAGAGAGACTCATAGATGCTTTCAGTGTGGAAAAGTAGGGCATCTGAAAGCTCAATGTTGGTATAGAGATAGAATGGGAAAACAGGGTGGGAGAACAAGACCCAAACCCCATGTCCAAAATGCAACAGAGGCTTCCATTGGGCCTCAGAACGTAGACAGATTCAGGGAAATGGGATGAGGGGCCTAGCCCCAGGGTTCAAGGCAAAAAACACTTGGGGCATGATGGCAGCCAATGGTGCACCCAGAGAATGCCTACAAGTTCAGTACCCAGACATGACCAATCAACTAGAAAGCCATATGATGGGAGAAGGGGATTATATAATTAACCAGGCAGGAAGCAACCTGATGAGAGAAAGGAATTACAATTGGGGAGAATAGAGCTGTATGCAGCTGGGACAACTAAGATACCCCTGGAGAGGTGAAATCTGTTCCTCTCCAGTCTATGGATCCCCTACCTCCAGGCACAGTAGGCTTGACCATTTCACCTCCTTTCTGTACGTACAAAACAGTGTCCATCCACACACTGATGTGGGAAACTGGGGAATGTGTAGATAATATCCCAATCACTAATGCAGGTAGACAATGTGTGACTTATCATCCAGGAGAAGTAGTAGCATCAGGTTTACTCATACAGAATCCTAATAAGCAACCTGGTGATAATCACAGATTCTGACTCCAGACCACAAAATCCAGGAATATACTGGACAGCAGCTGTAACAGCTGACCGACCTATGCTCACGATCTATATAAATGGCCTACCATTGGAAGGATTGGTAGACACAGGTGCAGATCGTACAGTCATTAGAGGTGCCAGTTGGCCCAGTCACTGGCCAAAGATTAAAGCAGACACCTACATGTCTGGAGTAGGAGGATCAATAGCAGCTGAAGTTAGTGCTGCCCCTATGAGATGGACTTTTGAAGGCAAAACAGGAGTTTTTACTCCTTTTATAGTTGAAAAAATACCCATCAATCTGTGGGGAAGAGATGTTTTACAACAATTAGGGTTAAAAATGAGTACTTTGGTTTTTTAAGCAGGGCTGCTGTTGAAGACCTGCCAGCACTTTCACCTGTTCCTCTCCAATGGAAAACTGATATACCAGTGTGGATAGAACAGTGGCCCTTAGGTAGAGATAAAATTCAGGCCTTATTAGATATAGTACAGGAGCAGCTTGAACAAGGACACTTACAACCTTCTCCAAGTCCTTGGAATTCCCCAGTATTCGTTGTAAAAAAGAAATCTGGAAAATGGAGGATGCTCACTGATTTAAGAAAAGTGAATGAACAAATGGAAACTATGGGAACTCTTCAGCCTGGACTTCCATCTCCTACTCAATTGCCTAGAGAGTGGCCTCTTTGGGTCATAGATATTAAGGATTGTTTCTATTCTATCCCTCTGGATAAGGAGGATATGAAAAGATTTGCCTTTTCAGTGCCCAGCGTTAACTTAGCTGAGCCTTATAAAAGATATGAATGGACAGTTTTGCCACAGGGAATGAAAAACAGCCCCACTATGTGTCAAATGTATGTTGCTGCTGCTCTTGCTCCAGTAAGAAAAACATTTCCGAAAGTTATTATATGGATGATATATTGGGATGTGCACCTGAGGAACAAATGTTAGAAGCATGTCTACAAAAGACCGTAAAAACACTAAGGAACTATAAATTGTACATAGCTGAAGAAAAAATTCAAAGACATGCTCCTTTTCAATATTTAGGATACAAAGTATACTCTAAGGTGCTTACAATACAAAAACTGTCCTTAAGAACAGAGAAGCTAAACACCTTAATTGATTTTCAGAAATTGATAGGAGATATCCAATGGATGTGACCAGTGTTAGGCTTAACTACCTATCAGTTACAACCATTATATGACATTTTAAGGGGAGACAGTGCTTTAAATTCACCACGCCAGTTTACAAAAGAAGCTCAAGAGGCTTTGAGAAAAGTTGAACTGGCTTTATCCAATGTGGTTGAAAGAGTCACTCAAAAACCCTTGGAAATATCAGTTTTTGCCACACAAGAGGCACCCGCAGCAGTCCTTCATCAAAGAGACAGTGTGATAGAGTGGGTGAACCTCCTGGCACAACCAGAACAAAGCCTTACTCCTTACCCAGTGCTTGTGGCTAGAATTTTATTAAAGACCATTAAGCGAGCAGTACAATTATCTGGGACAAGACCTGACAAGATATATACCCTTTACACCAATACACAAATTAATGTGTGCTGTGAGACCATCCCAGAGTGGCAAATTTTATTAGTCTCCAAATTTTACACATGGGTCTCCATTAAAGATAACCAGACTTACATAATTGGTGATGGATTCTTGAAGAAAAAGTTTCTAAAGTTCCTCTTAAAGGACCAACTATCTTTACAGATGCATCCAAACACAATATTTGTGCTGTATACTCTCATGACTTAACTATAAAGATAGTCAGAACTCCTTTTCAGTCCACTCAGCAGAACGAATTATATGCGATCATGCTAGCTCTCACTTATTACCCAGGAGGCATAAATATAATATCTGATTCAGCCTATTCAGTAGGTGTAGTACAAAGAATTGCCATAGCCCAAATAAAATTTGCAGCTTCTAATATATATCAGCTCTTTAAGGAACTTCAGGAGCAAGTGAGAAAGCATCCAGGTAACATTTATATCTTGCATGTCCACTCACATATTGGACTCCCAGGCCCTATTTTTGATGGGAATTCAAAGGCAGATAGCCTTTTAACTATGTTAGCCAGTATGGCTTTATTTCAGGAGGCCCAGGAATCCCATTCTAAATACCATCAGGCTGCTCGAGCTTGAGGTTTACAATTTGGGATAACAAAAGAGGAAGCTAGGAACATAGTAAAAAGCTGTACAGCTTGCCTTCCTTTCCACATTCCTACGTTCCCTCCAGGGAAGAACCCTTGTGGTTTGAGACCCAATGAAATCTGGCAAATGGATGTGACTTATTATAAATCTTTCAGTCGTCTGTCTTTTATCCATGTTGTGGTAGACACCTTTTCAGGATTTACTTTTGCCATACCAGCAGCAAAAGATCTAGCCCGAGTGGTCACTAAATTCCTCACACAAGCATTTGCCATTATGGGTGTGCCACAAGCAATAAAAACAGACAATGGTCCTGCATACACCTCCAAATATTTTGCACAATTTTGTGCACAGTATAAGATTTTACACACCACTGGCATACCCTTTAATCCTCAAGGACAGGCAATAGTAGAGAGGAGAAACAGAGACATTAAGACACTGCTCCAAAAACAAAAGAAAGAGGGAACCACAGGTAACCCTAGAGAACTACTAAATTTAGCCCTTTATACTATTAACTTCTTGATTTTTTACAAAGATGCACTGGCTCTAGCAGACAGGTTTTATAACCCACTGGAAGGGCAATGTCCAGTGCGAGCAGCTCCACTATCTTTAGATAATCGCCAGGTGATGTGGAGAGACCCCAGAATGAATGGAAGGGACCAGATAGGCTAACTGCTTGGGGGAGAGGGTTTGCTTGTATCTCTACAGTTGGAGAAGGAATCAGATGGGTGCAAACGAGCTGCATTCGCCTTGTTCACCGCAGAGAGATGGAGCAGACCCTTGAAACAAAGAAGAAGACCCAAGAAACATCGGGTGGTTCTGTTGCTGATTGTGTTCACCATTGAAAGAGCGTGGCAGTTATGGCATTTGATTAATGGACATAGAAAATTGTAGGACTTCAAAACCCTCAGGAATCATTGGGTTCTCTGAGACGTGATAAGATTGTTGTAGGACTTGAAAACCCCCAGGAATCATTGGATTCTTTGAGACATAAGACTTGAAAGCCCTTAGGAATCATTGGATTTTCTGAGAAATGATAAGACTCTTACAGGACTTCAAAATCTGCTGGAATCATTGGATTCCCTAACACATAAAAAGACTTTTGCAGGACTTCAAAAATTTGGGGGGGGGAGGATCATTAGATTCCCTGATATGTGAAGCAATGGACAATAGATTGGTTTTGGACTATCTCTTAGCTGCTGAAGTAGGCGTATGTGTGACTGCTGTTTACACACTTTCCTTCTAGGACTTCTGGCAATCTTTTACAAAACAATGTTGATTTATATTGTTTGTTATACCGTTACTTGTGTGTACAATTCATGTTTGTTACACCACATCAAGCCTGCACTGACTGTGGGGATGGTCATCACTAATAGCCTCTGCGTTATTGCTATGTACTTGTGTAATACCTCCCATGCTGATGGGTCTGTGCATACCTGTTTCTAATAAGACCCTTCAACCCAGAGACCTGCTAGCAACCCCCACTTCCCTTTGTTGCTTTTCATCTCCCTTCCTGAGATGTCAAGGAGGGCTGATTATCTCCTTTTTAGTGCTTTCACCTCCTTTCCTGAGAAGTCAGGGAGGGTATGATCACCTCCCCTTGGGAGCTCTGACCTCTCTGAGGAGTCAGGGATGGCATGACCACCTGTGTTCTAAACAAAAGAAAGTGGATGATGTAATGGTCTGAGGCTTGAGTTGATGCACTGAGGTCCCAAGCACATGAAGCTAAATAGTAATTGGACCATACTCTATTAATATATAAGCTTGGAGAAAGAATGGCCCCCGCCCACTCTTTGTGCAGATCCTGATGTGTTGTATAGGAAATGATGATTTTGGTGGGTGGAGGCAAGGGAGTAGAAAGGGAAGCGGAAAGAGAGACTGCTAGCTGGTGTCTTGTCGCAGCTGCTCTCATTGCTATCGCAATCGTTCTTCACCTCTTCACTTCAATAAAGATTGAAGATTTTCTCCTTAACCTGAATTCCTGACTCCGGCTGATTTTAAATACGCGGTCATCACAGGTAGATCCCCAAGTATTTCATTTTATCTACAGTAATTTTAAATGGCATTTCTCTTTCTATCTCTTGTTGCTTGGCTTTGACAATAATATATAGAAATACTGATGTTTTATTTTATATCCTTCTACTTTGCTAAAGCTGTGAATTGTTTCTAGTAGGTTTTTGGATAATTTTCTAGGATTCTCTGAGTATATTATCTGCAAAGAGTGATAGTTGTATTTCCTCATTGCCTATTCTAATTCCTTTATTTTTTTTTTCTTTTCTTATTGCTAAAGTCAACATTTCTAGTACAATGTTGAATAATAGTGGTAATAATAGGCATTTTTGTTTCACCCCTAATCTTATTGGGAGTGTATCTGGCTTCTCTCCATTACAAATAATGCTTGCTGTAGGTTTTAGATAGTTATTGCTAATTGTTTTAAAGAAAGCTCTGTTTATCCATATACTCTCTAGTGTTTTTTACTAGGAATGGGCGCTGTATTTTGTCAAAAGCTTTTTCTGTATCTATTGAGATCATCATATAATTTTTGATGATTTTTTTACTGATATGGTTGATTATGGTAATAGTTTTCCTGATATTGAACCAGCCCTGCATTCCTAGTATAAATTCTACTTGGTCAAAATATATTATTCTGCAGATAAGTTTCTGTAATCTTTGCTAATGTTTTATTTAAAATTTTTGAATCAATATTCATTAGGGAGATAGGCCTGTAATTTTCTTTCTCTGTTTTGGCCCTTTCTGGTTTTGGTATTAGTATCATATTTGTGTCATAGAAGGAAAATGACAGTACTCCTTATTTATCTATTTTTGCAAATACTTTACATAGCATTGGAATGAATTATTCTTTAAATGTTTGGTAGAATTCATTTGTAAATCCATCTGGTACTGGAGATTTTTTTCCTTGGGGAGTTCATTAATGACTTATTCAATTTCTTTTTCTAAAATGGGACTATTTAAGCATTTTATTTCCTCTTCTGTTAACCTGGGAAATTTATATTTTTGTAAATATTCATCCACTTCAGTTAGATTGTCAGACTTGCTGCCATAGAGTTGGGCAAAATAGCTCCTAATTATTTCTTTCATTTCTTTTTCTTTGGTGGTGAGTTCACTTTCGTTTTTAATGCTGGTGATTTGACTTTTATCTTTTTTTTTTCTGATTGGATTAACCAAAGTTTTATCTATGTTAGTTTTTTCATAAAACCAACTCTTAAGTTTTGTTTATTTGTTTAATAGTTTTCTTAATTTCTATTTTATTAATCTCTCCTTTAATTTTCAAAATAGCTAATTTAGCATTTAACTTGGGGTTTTTAAATTTTAATTTGATTCTAGCTTTTTTAGTTGCATGCCTAATTTATTAATCTCCTCTTTCTATATTTTATTTATATAGATATTTAGAGATATAAAATCTCCTCTAAGAACTGCTTTGACTAGATCTCATAGGTTTTGATGTGTTGTCTCATTATTGTCATTTTCTTCAGTGAAATTATGGATTCTGTGATTTGTTGTTTGACCCAATCATTCTTTAGAATTAGATTGTTTATTTTTCTATTGGCTTTTAGTCTATCTTTCTCTGACTCTTTTGAAATATAATTTTTATTGCATTGTGGTCTGGAAAGGAAACATTTACAATTTCTGCCTTTTTTCATTTGATTGGGATGACTTTATACCCTTATACATGCTCAAATTGTCAGATACTGCCAAGAAGAAGGTGCATTCTTTTTTGTCCCTATTCAGATTTGTCCAGAGATTTATCATATTTAGGTTTTCTAGGATCCTATTAACCTCCCTAGTTTCTTTTTCTGTTTATTTTGTGGTTAAATTCGTTTGATTCTGAAAGATGGATGTTGAGGTCCCCACTAGAATAGTTTTGCTATCTATTTCTTCCTGAAACTGGCTTAAAATCTTCTCTAGGAATTTGCTTGCTGCAGCACTTGGTGCATACACATTTAGTATTGTTACTACCTCATTATTTACTGTACCCTTTATCAAAATGTATTTTCCCTCCTTATCTCTTTTTTTATTATAGTTTTTTTATTTACAAGTTATATGCATGGGTAGTTTTACAGCACTGACAATTGCCAAACCTTTTGTTTCAATTTTTCCCTTGCTTTCCCCCACCCCTCTCCCAGATGGCAGATTGACCAATACATGTTAAATATGTTAAAGTATAAATTAAATATAATATTAGGATACATGTCCAAATAGTTATTTTGCTGTTTAAAAAGAATAGGACTTTGAAATAATGTACAATTAGCCTCTGAAGGAAATAAAAAATGCAGGTAGACAAGGGTAGAGGGATTGGGATATGTAGTAGTTCATAGTCATCTCCCAGAGTTCTTTCATTGGATATAGCTGGTTCAATTCAATACTGCTCTATTGGAACTGATTTGGTTCATCTCATTGTTGGAGATGGCCACATCCATCAGAATTGATCATTATATAGTATTGTTATTGAAGTATATAACGATCTCCTGGTCCTGCTCAATTTCACTCAGCGTCAGTTCATGTAAGTCTCTCCAGGCCTTTCTGAAATCATCCTGCTGGTCCTTTCTTACAGAACAATAATATTCCATAACATTCATATACCACAATTTATTTGGCCATTCTCCAATTGATGGGCATTCACTCAGTTTCCAGGTTCTGGCCACTACAAACAGGGCTGCCACAAACATTCTTGTACATACAGGTCTCTTTTCCTTCTTTAAAATCTCTTTGGGATATAAGCCCAATAGTGACACTGCTGGATCAAAGGGTTTGTTTGATAACTTTTTGAGCATAATTCCAAATTGCTTTCCAGAATGGCTGGATGTGTTCACAATTCCACCAACAATGTATTAGTATCCCTGTTTTCCCACATCCCCTCCAACATTGCACATTATCTTTCCCTGTCTTTCTAGCCAATCTGACAGGTGTGTAGTGGTATCTCAGAGTTGTCTTAATTTGCATTTCTCTGATTAATAATGACTTGGAGCATCTTTTCATATGGCTAGATATAGTTTCAATTTCTTTGTCTGAGAATTGTCTATCCATATCCTTTGACCATTTATCAACTGGACAATGTCTTGATTTCTTATAAATTAGAGTCAATTCTCTCTATATTTTGGAAATGAGGCCTTTATCAGAACCTTTGATTGTAAAAATGTTTCCCCAGTTTATTGCTTCACTTCTAATCTTGCCTCCTCCTTATCTCTTTTAATCAAACCTAATTTTACCTTTTTTTTGGCAAGGCAGTTATCACCCACTACCTTATCTTCTATCAACTCTTCCCCCTTTCTCTTACTTTTTTTCTCTAGTGTTTCTGCCCTCCTTTTCATTTTGTCCTTCCCTTTTTCTCTTTCTTCTTCTATAAAGGATAACTCTATTGGGTTAGGTAAATTTCTATATCCAAGTGAATGATTAAGCTACACTCTCTTAGAGCCAAAACGAATGAGATCAAGCTGCAAACAGTGCTCATTCCCCTCCCTTCTTTCCTTCAATTGTAATAGGTCTTTTGTACCTCTTCATGTGAACTAGTTGTCCCATTATACCTCCCCTTTCTTCTTTTTCCAGCACAGACCTTTTCCCACTCCTCAATATCTTTTTCTTTGATGTCATCACATCAAGGGCCATTCACAACCACACCTTTAGTCCATGTGATCACTCCTCTGTGTACTCCAGTGACAGCTACAGTTCCCAAGAGTTAAACATACTATTTTCCTAGCTAGGGATGTATTTAAATATATATTTCTCCCATTTACTTTCTTATATTCTATTGTGTCTTGTGATTGTAGATTAAATTTTCTATTTAGTTCTGATTTTTTTTTTTTTTTTTTTTTTTTATAATAAATTTTATTTTATTTAATAATAACTTCGCATTGACAGAATCCATGCCAGGATAATTTCTACACGACATTATCTCTTGCAATCACTTATGTTTCGTTTTTTCCCCTCCCTCCCTCCTCCCCCCCCCCCAGGATGGCAAGCAGTCCTATATATGCTAAACATGTTGCAGTATATCCTAGATACAATACATATTTGCAGAACCAAACAGTTCTCTTGTTGCACAGGGAGAATTGGATTCAGAAGGTAAAAATAACTCGGGAAGAAAATCAAAATTGCAAATAGTTCACATTCATTTCCCAGTATTCCTTCTTTGGGTGTAGCTGTTTCTGTCCATCATTTCTCCAATGAAACTCAGTTAAGTCTCTTTGTCAGAGAAATCCACTTCCATCAGAATACATCCTCATACAATATCGTTGTCGAAGTGTATAATGATCTCCTGGTTCTGCTCATCTCACTTAGCATCAGTCGATGTAGGTCTCTCCAAGCCTCTCTGTATTCATCCTGCTGGTCATTCCTTACAGAGCAATAATATTCCATAACGTTCATATACCACAATTTACCCAGCCATTCTCCAATTGATGGGCATCCATTCATTTTCCAGTTTCTAGCCACTACAAACAGGGCTGCTACAAACATTTTGGCACATACAGGTCCCCTTCCCTTTTTTAGTATCTCTTTGGGGTATAAGCCCAATAGAAACACTGTTGGATCAAAGGGTATGCACAGTTTGATAACTTTTTGGGCATAATTCCAGATCGCTCTCCAGAATGGCTGGATTCGTTCACAACTCCACCAACAATGCATCAATGTCCCCGTTTTCCCGCATCCCCTCCAACATTCATCATTGTTTTTTCCTGTCATCTTAGCCAATCTGACAGGAGTGTAGTGATATCTCAGAGTTGTCTTAATTTGCATTTCTCTGATCAATAGTGATTTGGAACACTCTTTCATGTGAGTGGTAATAGTTTCAATTTCTTCATCTGAAAATTGTCTGTTCATATCCTTTGACCATTTATCAATTGGAGAATGGCTTGATTTTTTATAAATTTGAGTCAGTTCTCTATATATTTTGGAAATGAGGCCTTTATCAGAACCTTTAATTGTAAAGATGTTTTCCCAGTTAGTTACTTCCCTACTAATCTTGTTTGCATTCGTTCTGTTTGTACAAAGGCTTTTTAATTTGATATAATCAAAATTTTCTATTTTGTGATTGGTAATGGTCTCTAGTTCATCTTTGGTCACAAATTTCTTTCTCCTCCACAAGTCTGAGAGATAAACTATCCTATGTTCTTCTAATTTATTTATAATCTCGTTCTTTATGCCTAGGTCATGGACCCATTTTGATCTTATCTTGGTATGTGGTGTTAAGTGTGGGTCCTTGCCTAATTTCTGCCATACTAATTTCCAGTTATCCCAGCAGTTTTTATCAAATAATGAAATCTTATCCCAAAATTTAGAATCTTTGGGTTTGTCAAACACTAGATTGCTATAGTTGACTATTCTGTCTTGTGAACCTAACCTTTTCCACTGATCAACTAATCTATTTCTAAGCCAATACCAGATGGTTTTGGTGACTGCTGCTTTATAATATAATTTTAGATCAGGTACAGCTAGACCACCTTCATTTGATTTTTTTTTCATTAATTCCCTTGAGATTCTCGACTTTTTATTGTTCCATATGAATTTTGTTGTTATTTTTTCTAAATCATTAAAATATTTTCTTGGAAGTCTGATTGGTATAGCACTAAATAAATAGATTAGTTTAGGGAGTATTGTCATCTTTATTATATTTGCTCGGCCTATCCAAGAGCACTTAATATTTTTCCAATTATTTAAGTCTGACTTTATTTGTGTGAAAACTTTTTTGTAATTTTGCTCATATAATTCCTGACTTTCCTTTGGTAGGTAGATTCCCAAATATTTTATGCTATCAACAGTTATTTTGAATGGAATTTCTCTTTGTATCTCTTGCTCTTGGATTTTGTTGGTGGTGTATAAGAATGCTGAGGATTTATGGGGATTTATTTTGTATCCTGCTACTTTGCTAAAATTATGAATTATTTCTAATAGCTTTTTAGTAGAATCTCTGGGGTTTTCTAGGTATACCATCATATCATCTGCAAAGAGTGATAGTTTGGTTTCCTCATTGCCTACTCTAATTCCTTTAATCTCTTTCTCGACTCTTATTGCAGAGGCAGTGTTTCTAATACAATATTGAATAATAATGGTGATAGTGGGCAACCTTGCTTCACTCCAGATCTTACCGGGAAGGTTCCAGTTTTTCCCCATTGCATATGATGCTTACTGAAGGTTTAAAATATATGCTCCTAACTATTTTAAGGAAAAGTCCTTTTATTCCTATGCTCTCAAGTGTTTTTATTAGGAATGGCTGTTGGATTTTATCAAATGCTTTTTCTGCATCTATTGAAATGATCATATGGTTTTTGTTTGGTTGGTTGTTGATATAGTCAATTATGTTAATAGTTTTCCTAATATTGAACCAGCCCTGCATTCCTGGTATAAATCCTACTTGGTCATAGTGTATTATCCTGGGGATGATTTTCTGTAATCTTTTTGCTAATATTTTATTTAGGATTTTAGCATCAATATTCATTAGGGAGATTGGTCTATAATTTTCTTTCTCTGTTTTCAGCCTACCTGGTTTAGGTATCAGTACCATATCTGTGTCATAAAAGGAGTTTGGTAGGACTCCTTCAATCCCTACTTCTTCAAATAGTTTATTTAGCATTGGAGTTAATTGATCTTTAAATGTTTGATAGAATTCAGATGTAAATCCATCTGGTCCTGGGGTTTTTTTCTTAGGGAGTTGATTGATAGTTTGTTCTATTTCTTTTTCTGAGATAGGAGTGTTTAGGATATTTACTTCTTCCTCTGTTAGTTTAGGTAAGCTATATTTTTGGAGGTATTCTTCTATTTCATTTAAGTTGTCGAATTTATTGGCGTAAAGTTGGGCAAAGTAACTCCTAATTATTGCTCTAATTTCCTCTTCGTTAGTGGTGAGTTCTCCCTTTTCATTTTTAAGACTAACAATTTGATTTTCCTCTTTCCTTTTTTTAATCAGATTTACTAAGGGTTTGTCTATTTTGTTGGTTTTTTCATAGAACCAACTCTTAGTTTTATTAATCAATTCAATAGTTTTTTTACTTTCAATTTTATTGATCTCTCCTTTTATTTTTTGAATTTCAAGTTTAGTGTTTGATTGGGGGTTTTTAATTTGTTCCTTTTCTAGCATTTTTAGTTGCAAGCCCAATTCATTGACCTTCTCTTTCTCTATTTTATACAAATAGGCCTCTAGAGATATGAGATTTCCCCTTATTACCGCTTTGGCTGCATCCCATACATTTTGGTATGATGTCTCATTATTATCATTTTCTTGGATGAAGTTATTAATTATGTCTATAATTTGCTGTTTCACCCAATCATTCTTTAGTATGAGATTATTTAGTTTCCAATTATTTTTTGGTCTACTTTCCTGTGGCTTTTATTGAATGTAATTTTCAATGCATCATGGTCTGAAAAGGATGCATTCACTATTTCTGCCTTACTGCATTTGAGTTTGAGGTTTTTATGTCCTAATATATGATCAATTTTTGTATAAGTTCCATGAACTGCTGAAAAGAAGGTGTACTCCTTTCTGTCCCCATTACATTTTCTCCAGAGATCTATCATATCTAATTTTTCTAGTATTCTATTTATCTCTTTGACTTCTTTCTTATTTATTTTGTGGTTTGATTTATCTAATTCTGAGAGTGCAAGGTTGAGATCTCCCACTATTATAGTTTTACTGTCTATTTCTTCTTGCAGCTCTCTTAATTTCTCTTTTAGGAATTTAGGTGCTACACTACTTGGTGCATATATATTTAATATAGATACTTCTTCATTATTCATTCTACCCTTTAGCAAGATATAGTGCCCTTCCTTATCTCTTTTGATTAGATCAATTTTTGCTTTAGCTTGATCTGAGATCAGGATGGCTACCCCTGCTTTTTTGGCTTCACCTGAAGCATAGTAGATTTTGCTCCAACCTTTTACCTTTAACCTGCATGTATCACCCCGCTTCAGGTGTGTTTCCTGTATACAACATATTGTAGGATTCTGGCTTTTAATCCATTCTGCTAACCGCTTCCTCTTTATAGAGGAGTTTACCCCGTTCACATTTATGGTTAAAATGACCAATTCTGTATTACTTGCCATCTTGTTGACCCCGGTTTATGCTTTTTCCCTTTCTTACTCCTTACCCCCTCCCTTACCCCCCTTCCCAGTATTAAGCTTGTGAGCTCCCCTTGCTTCTCACAGCCCTCCCTTTTTCAGTATCCCTCCCTCCCCTTAGAGTTCCCCCCCCAACTTACCCCTTTCCCTCCCAGTTCCCGTATTCCCTTCCACTTAGCTTATTCCTTCCTTTTTCACTTTTCCCTTCTCACTTTTCAATGAGGTGGGAGAAGTTTCACCATAGATTGAATATGTCTAAAATTCTTCTCTTACTGCCAATTCTGAAAGCAGTAAAATACTCACTATTTTCATTCCTCTCCATTCTTTCTCTCAGATATACTAGGTTTTCTTTGCCTCTTCATGAAATGTAGTACCCCCACTTTCCCTTTTTTCTAGTACAATGTCCTTTCCTCAACTAGTTTCTAGAACAAGGTATACATGTATTTTTTATACATCTTTACAGCCGAAATATAGTTCCCAAGATTAATCTTTACCTTTTTAGATTTCTCTTGAGTTCTGTGCTTGTAGATCAATTTTTTGTTAAGTTCTGGCTTTTTCATCAGAAATAGATGAAATTCGCTTATTTCGTTGAATGTCCATCTTCTTCCCTGGAAAAAGATGCTCAATCTCGCTGGGTAAGTTATTTTTGGTTGCATACCAAGTTCCTTAGCCTTTCGGAATATCATATTCCAGGCCCTTCGATCCTTTAATGTGGATGCTGCCAGATCCTGGGTGATCCTTATTGTGGCTCCTTGATACTTGAATTGGGTTTTTCTAGCCGCTTGCAGTATTTTTTCCTTTGCCTGAGGGTTCTGGCATTTGGCCACTATATTCCTTGGTGTTTTGATTTTAGGATCCCTTTCAGTAGGGGATCGATGAATTCTTTCAATGTCTATTTTACCTTCTGTTTCTATGACTTCTGGGCAGTTCTCTTTGATAATTTCCTGGAAGATAGTGTTCAGGCTTTTTTTTTCATCATACTTTTCTGGAAGTCCGATGATTCTCAGGTTGTCTCTCCTGGATCTGTTTTCCAGGTCTGTTGTCTTCCCCAGAAGGTATTTCACATCCTTTTCCATTGTTTGATTTTTTTGGATTTGCTTGACTGATTCTTCTTGTCTCCTCGAGTCATTCAATTCCAATTGTTCGACCCTGATTTTCAGTGAGGTATTTTCTTCACTCACTTTTTTAAGATCTTTTTCTAATTGTCCAATTGAGTTCTTTTGTTCTGTGGAATTTTTTTCCATTTCGCCAATTTTGTTTTTTAGAGAGCTGTTTTCTGTTTCCAGTTCACTAATCCTATTTTTCAAGGATTTGGTTTCTTTATCCACTCTCTCTTTAACTGACTTCTCCAGGCTCTTTTGCCAAGCCTCCCTCTCCTTTTGCAGAGCCTCCCTCTCCTTTTCCCATTTTTCTTCTAGCTCCCTTGTGAGAGCCTTTTTAATTTCCTCCATGAGATTCATCTGTGCTGAGGGATATAAGGTCTCCTCCTTCGGGGATTCACCTGGGGACTGTTTGTTTTTAGTCTCCTCAGGTTTGGAGTCTGCTCTTTATCTGTATAAAAGCTGTCCAGGGTTAAATTCTTTTTCAGTTTCTTGCTCATTCTGTCTATTTATCAAAGACAAACTATCAAAGAAACAGAAGGAAAAAAAACCCCTTGAATGGAGGCTGCTTTCTTTGGGGGAGGGGCAGGGTATTCGTGAGGCACAGGTCCTACTGTGCTATGGCGCCTGCGCACTGAGATCCGAGCGCTCTGAGATCCGAGCGGGCTAAGACACTGTGGGGGAGGGGTGGCCAGGTCCCTAGAAACTCCAGCTGTTTGGGATTGTATTCTTCACCCCCGGTGTTTTTAGCTTCTCTGCTGGGCTGCTGACTTGCTCCTATAGCAAAGCTCTCACCGCAGAGACGGCTGCGGTCCTACCCCCTCTCCGCTCCACCCGGTTCTGAGCTGCTATCTGTGCTCTGGTTGCAGCTGCTGCTACCCGCAGACTGCTTCCAAATACCGTCCCCGCCCTCGCGCAAAAACAGACCTTTCTTGACGAGTCTCAAGGATGGTTTCTCTTGGTAAGTAATTGTATGGTTTTTTTTTCAGTCGAGCATTAATTCAGAGGCATGAAATGAAATGAATAGTGAGAGAAAAACACGGAGATTACACAGAAGTGTATTTCCTCTCCGCCATCTTGGCCGGAAGAGTTCTGATTTTTTCAATAGCAATGGTTGAAAGTCTCTTATTTCATTGAAGCTCCATCTCCTCCCCTGAAAGATAATGCTGAGTCTCACTGAGTAGTTTGCCTTCTGGAATATAGTATTCCAGGAGCTCACAGTCTATATTGTAGAAGCTGCCAGATCCTGAGTAATCCTTACTGTTGCTCCTTGATATTTGAATTGTTTTTTACCCTGGCAGCTTGTGGTATTTTTGTCTTGAGATTATAGTTTTGGAGTTTAGCAACAATGCTCCTTGGGGTTTTCCTTGTGGGATCTCTTTCCAAAGGTAATCAATGGATTCTTTCAATGAGTATTTCCCTGTCTGTTTCTAGAATATTAGGGCAGTTTTCCTTAATGACTTCCAGCCTCTTTTTTTTTGGTCATGCCTTCGGGTAGGCCAATAATTTTAAGTTGTCGCTTCTGGATCTATTTTCCAGATTATTTTGCCAATGTGGTATTTCACATTTTCTTCCATTTTTTTTTCATTCTTACTAGTTTTTTAAACTAATTCTTCATCTTACAAAGTCATTAGCTTCCATTTACCCTGTTCTAGTTTTTAATGTGTGATTTTTTTTCCAATTAGCTTTTGTATTCTTTTTCCATTTGCTTTTATTCTCTTGTTTAAATAGTTGTTTTTTTCAGACTTTTTTCCCTTCCTTCTTCAAACTGTTGACTCTGTCATGAATAGCTCTCATTTCTTTTCTCATTTTTTTCTTTTACTTCTCTTATTTGCCTTTTGAAGTATTTTATGAGCTTTTCCAAGAAACCTCTTTGGGCTTGAGACCACTTTTATCTCTCTCTTTAAGATTTCTTCTGTGGACATTCTGTCCTCATCTGAGCTTGTGTTTTGATCTGCCCTGTCACCATAATTGCTTTCTATGGTCAAGGTTCTTTTCTGTTTCTTGCTCATTTTCTTTCCTTTTCTTTGGGCATTTCCTCCTTTATTATTTGTAAGGTAGAACTCTATTCCTGGGGTAAAGGTATCCCAAGCTTCCTGTGCAGCTCTGAGCCTTGGCTTTGAGCATAGAGGCCTCTTGTGTTTGTGGGGGTAGCTTGGCTGCTCTTTCCAGGAAACAGCCTCATTTCTCAGAGTTTGCCTTCCGCGCTGATGAGCTGATATTGGGGCTGCCCCACTGATTAACTCCTCTAAGCTAGGACTGAAGATCTTGATTTCTCATTTACTGTGATTAAGATTATATTTATCACTACCACGTTGCAATGTATGTAGTCCACTCAAACATTCATATCCTTTCAATATGAATTGTTGCTAGTCAGGAATACTCTCATCCTCCTCCGTTAAAGATGTTAACTTCTTTTGGATCCAACTTTAGAATGTGTATATATATATCTATGCATGTATATATTTCAATTCAAATTCCTCTCTGAATTTAGCTATCCAGACTATTACTCTAGCCTATAAGATTCTGTTTTGCATATGAATTTTTCCATGTAAAGACTAATTTTCATTTTAATCTTTGTGTCACCTACAAATTTGGCAAATATGCCATCTATGCTTTTTCCCAAGTCATTGATAAGAATGTTGGAAAACACTGAAATGGAGAGATTTCTTGGCTTCTTGCATTACTTTCTTTCTAGTCCCCTAAATTTATAACCCAAGTTACTCTGAACTCCTGAGAGTCCTTCACCTTAACATATGTATTCATTCAATAAAGTCTTATTAACTCTACCTCCACATCTTTCACATCCATTCCCATCTCTACATTTATTTAAGTCACCACACTAATTCAGGCCCTCATCACTTCTCACCTGGACTATTACAAAAGCTTCCTAATTTACTTCCTGGCCTTAGATCCCTCCCCTCTGTTTTCAAACAGCTACCAAAAAGCTGATCATGTCACTCAGCAAACTTCAAGGACTTCCTCTTATCTCTAGATTAAATCTGATTCATCTGATTGGCATCTAAAGCTCTTTTCAATCTGGCAGTAGGCTTCATTTACAGGCTTCTTCTTCTTTAGGAATCTTTTGTTCAGCCAAATGACTTTTTGGGGGTTGTTTTTCACATATGGCACTTTACTTCTCATCTTTCCACCTTTGCATAAGATATATTCTGTAGTTAGATATATTTACTCCCCATCTTATCCTCCTTGAGCCTCTACCTTCCTTCAGAACTCAAATCAACATCTATTTCTTGATTTCCTCACTGACTAGTCTCTCTTCATCTGGAATTATCTCATATTTACTTTGGGTTTATGTGTCTATAGTTAATTGTGTATATGCTGTTGCCCTTACTGAGAATAAGTTCCTTTAGAGTAAGGACTTTTTCTGTTCTGTGCCCCCAGATTAGGCTATGCTTAACACATTGTAGTCACTTAATACATTTTTCTTTAATTGATTAATTGGAACTCTCTGAATGTTTCTATCAACCCACTCAAAA
>NC_067400.1:260835711-260903211 GCF_016432865.1 Antechinus flavipes
TCGTGCTTGGTTGACTGGAAGTATGTTTGCCCCCTCAACAATAATAGGGGCATTTAGAAGAAAGGACAATTTTTGTAGGGGGGAAAGATAATAAGTTCTATTTTATAATGTTAAGATGAAGATGATTTGCGGGATTTCTGGGTCAAGATGTCCAAAAGGCGATTAGAATTGCAAGATTGGAACTCAGGTGAGAGATTAGGACTGAAAATATAGATCTTGGAGGTACCTGCTAATCCATGGCTAACTAGATCACCAGAAAAATAGTATAGAAAGAGAAAATAATGCAGGATAGAGCCTTGAGAGACACCTAACAGATTGTGGGCATGACCTTGATGAAGATACTGAAAAAAAAAAAAAAAAAAACTTAGAAGGAGTAGTCAGACAGGAAGGAAGACAACCAAGAGACAGCAATGTCACAAAAACAACATTACAGAAATAGATAAAAGAGAGTCTCCAGATAAAAGTGATGAATAATACTTACATTGTAAAGTGTTTTACACATTTGATAACACTGATAAACAGTGTCAAAAGTTGCAAAGAAATTAAGCATGAGAATTGAGAAAAGATAATCATATTTGGCAGTTAAGAGTACTTAATAAATATATACATATGATCACTATTTACGGCCAAGAGATTGATCAAAACATTTGACAACCTTACCTCATACTATACTGAAAAAAACTGAGTCATTTATTGAAAGCTCCTTCATTTCCCTTTCTCTATATTTCATATCATTCCGATTCCTTCTGCCACTATTTAAACTAATTCTGTTTTCACCCTTTTCTCACATGAACAGGTGTCTCTTCTCATTGCCAAAGCAAACGGTTCTACATACACAAGTGGTCCCACTCTATCCTGTCACCTCCAGCAGATTGCTCCTTCTATCATTCCAAGTCTCTCATTTATCTTTAATCAATCTATCTTTGGCTAATGATTGCTTTTCTCTTGTCTACAAACATTCCTATCTTGCCCTAATTCTTAAAAAAAAAAAAAAAAAAAAAAAAAAGAACCCTCAATATGCTGTTCCCAATGTTTTTTAATACTTTAACTTAATTCTTTTATCCCCATTATTATTTCTCTTTGCTTCCCTCTTTGAGGGAACATGTTATCTTTCCCAAGTTCACTCTCCTTTTGGACTAAATTCTTTGAGAAAGTCATCTATAATAAGTTCCTCCATTTCCTTTCCTGTCACTGTTTTCCTAACTCTACAGTCTGGCTTCCAACCCTATCATTCAATCAAAACTGCACTCCACCATTACCAATGACCTCTCAATTGCCAAAACCAATGGCCTTTTCTCAATTTTCATCTTTCTTGACCATTCTGCAATTTTTGACACTGTCAATGACACTCTTCTTAATACTCTCTTCCCTCAACTCACAACTCTTGATTCGCCTTCTATCTGTCTGACTACTCTTTCTAAGTCCCCCGTTCTTGACCTTCATCTAGGTCACACCCAATAACTATGGGCATCCCACAGAATTTTGTCTAGGACCTTCTTCTCTTTTCCTTCTCTATGATTCCACATGGTAATTTCATCAGTTATCATCTCTCTGTTGGTGATTTTTAAACCTATATATCCAGCCCTAATCTTTTTGCTCATCTCCAGCCTCCAATCTCCAACTATCAAATATCTCATTCTGGATGCAAAAATATTAAATTCAATAACTTTAAATTCAACAAACTTTCACTCTTCCAAATTTTGTATTGAGATTACCACTATCCTCCAAGTCCCTCAGACTCAGCCTTTAGCTATCCTCCTGGATTCCGCACTATTTCTCACTATTAATATCCACAGGTCTGTCGATTTCACCTTTATCATATCTCTTCAATATGCCCTCTTCTCTTTTCTGATAATCCAGCCACTCTAATACAGACCTTCATCTCCTCACACCTGGACTATTGCAATAATCTGATTGGTCTTTCTGCCACAAATTTTTCCCTACCCTAGTCCATTCTCTATTCAACTACCAAAGCAATTTTTCTGAAACACATCTGACCAGGTCACCTCCCTATTCCAAAAAACTCCAGTGATTCCCTATCACCTTCAGGAACAAACATAAAATCTTCTGTCTGGCAATCAAATCCAACCTTTATGGTTTCCTTCATCTTAGAGTGCTGACATAATCTTCAATCCAATCACACTGCCTCCTTGCTGTTCCTCACACATGACATTTCCTCTCCCAACTCAGAATATTTTTTATCAGGTTCCCCTGCCTGGAATACCTTTTCTTCTCTCTACAACTGCCTTCCCTGATTTTCTTCAAGTCCAAGTCTAAAATCTCACCTTTTACAGTTGGCATTTCCCAATCCTTCTTAATTTTATGGTCATTACCTTGTTGATTCTTTCCAATTTATCCTACATGTAGCATATTTGTACAATATTGCTGTATGTTGCTATTAGATTGTGAGGCCCTTGAGCCCTTTTGCCCTTCATCATTTGCCCAGTGCTTAGCAAAGTGCACAGCACAGTCATTGCTGTTGTTGAATCGTTTAGTCAGGTACAATGCTTTTTGAACCCACCGACTATGTCCATGGGCTTTTCTTGGCAAAGATACTGGAGTGGTTTGCTACTTCCTTCTCCCCTAGATTAAGGCAAACAAGTTGAGTAACTTAAGCCATTGCCCAAGGTCACACAGCTAGC
Source organism: Antechinus flavipes (assembly GCF_016432865.1). Classification (NCBI taxonomy): domain Eukaryota; kingdom Metazoa; phylum Chordata; class Mammalia; order Dasyuromorphia; family Dasyuridae; genus Antechinus; species Antechinus flavipes. The sequence goes on from NC_067400.1 coordinate 260,838,354, forward strand.
AAATTCTGAGGCTATATTTTAACTTGGCTCTTCCTGACTCTAGACCCAATATTCTATTCACTGATCTACCTAGCTGCTTTACATAGCAGTATTAAATGCTTAATAAATAATATAATTGAAATTTCCAGTATTTTAATAATTACATATCAATGTCACATCTAAATGAAATTAAATAAATATATATTCCCTGATGAGCCCCATGAGCTATCCAAATCCCACTTAGTTTTCAAGGGTTTACTATTCTATCCATGGTGATCTCTAACTTATATAATCTCCCATGGGACTGATGGTTTGTAATTCATTATTTTTCTTTAATTTTACCGTATCTTTATCATCTTCTAAGTGATTCTGTGTATGAGTCTTGCTTCCCCATTGCAAACTCCGTGAAGATAGGGGCCATCCTCAGTTATATTTTACCATACTTTGACCTCTTTTTATAGATTTCACACTTTGTCTAGTACTCTGCTAGCTACATACTGGGGCTCAATAAATGCCTATTTCTATTTTTATACCTTAACTTTTTATTTTCCTAATATAGGGGGCATAGTGAACGGAAACCTGTTCTCAAAGTCAGGAAGACCTGAACTTAATTTCCACCTCTAAAACATGTGACCCTAAGGGAATCATTTAAGTCCTCAGTGTTCTAAGCCATTAGTGTCAAACTCAATTAGATCCTGAAGACTACATATTTTGACTTTGAAAACCACAAATTAGCATTATGTTGTTCCATTCTATTTTTATCTATTTTATTTTGCAAGTAGATTGAGATCTGAGAGATTGACAACTCTCTAAGAGACTAAGACAATATGCTACAATGAAGGTTCCAATTTGCATTAGTAGAGGTGGTCTCCTCATCCAGGAGTTATCTATATCAATGAAATCCCTATTCCTATTTTTAACTTAATAGGCAGTAAAGGGAATAAGGAAGATAGATAACTAAGACAGAGACCCAACAAGTGAAGAAGTGATAGAACTTGACCATAAAGAGAGATTGCTGGACAAGAGAGTAGTGGAAATATTAAAACACTTAGCAAAGCAATGAAGGCGAAAAATAGGAAAACCACGCAGAAATTTCATTCAAGGGAAATTCTATGAGTCTCTAAATTCAAAGTCCTTGCTTAGCAAATTAGTTATTACTTTGTTGAATGCCATAAGAAGAAAGAGAAGAAAAATCCAGACCATTTACCATAGCATCTTGTTAATGATTTGATTCAAAGAAGAAACTGAGTTTCTACTGGGCTTATACCCCAAAGAGATACTAAAGAAAGGAAAGGGACCTGTATGTGCCAAAATGTTTGTGGCAGCCCTGTTTGTAGTGGCTAGAAGGTGGAAAATGAAAGGATGTCCATCAATTGGAGAATGGTTGAGTAAATTGTGGTATATGAATGTTATGGAATATTATTGTTCTGTAAGGAATGACCAGCAGGATGAATACAGAGAGGACTGGCGAGACTTACATGAACTGATGCTGAGTGAAATGAGCAGAACCAGGAGATCATTATATACCTCAACAACGATACTGTTTGAGGATGTATTCTGATGGAAGTGGACCTCTTCGATAAAGAGAGCCTTAATTGATCAAAGATGGACAGAAGCAGCTACACCCAGAGAAAGAACACTGGGAAATGAACATAAACTGCTTGCATTTTTGTTTTTCTTCCCGGGTTATTTATACCTTCTGAATTCAGTTCTCCCTGTGCAACAAGAAAACTGTTCGGTTCTGCACACATATATTGTATCTAGGATATACTGCAACCCATTGAACATGTAAAGGACTCTTGCCATCTTGGGGGGAGGGGTGGAGGGAGGGAGGGGAAAAATCGGAACAGAAGTGAATGCAAGGGATAATGTGTAAAAAATTACCCTGGCATGCGTTCTATCAATAAAAAGTTATTAAAAAAAACAAACAAACAAAAAAAAAAAAAAAACAAAGAAGAAACTGAAATGGCTCCTATCCTTTATACCAAAGCTTCTTAAACTATGGCTCATGATCCTATATGGGGTAACATAATTGAATGTGAAGGTCACAAAATTAGGATTTCTTATCAGTAAATGTTTGATTGTATACCTATTTTATAGACCTATATATCTGCATCACATAAAAAGTTCTCAGGCAAAGAGAAGTTGGGAGAGGAAAAAGTTTAAGAAGCCTTGCTTTATGCTATACTTTTTTATTCTTTGTGGATTTCATGTATTCTTTGATAATACTAACTCATACTTAGCCCCAAACTTTGTTTTTGAAAATGTTTATCCCTCACTTAGTTTATTTGCTGTATATTCTCAGTAGCACATTACAAGGTTGTTATGAGGATCAAATGTATTAATATTTACACAGTGCTTGGAACACAATAGGTGCTATATAAATGCTTATTCCTTTCCTCTTACTCATCAAATTAATCTTCCTTTTCCTTATAATCATATTATTTTCATGGTTATAAGCAAATTTATAGCAATCTGTCTATACAACAATCTATGGAAGACTCTCTAAAGCACCAAAGATAGTACAGAAGCAATGTAATATTTCATTGCTTTTTACTGCTCTTGGAGCAGGATTGTGAAAAGGTAACTAAATGTCTCTTGGGAACTGAAAACTATCATCAGAATCCCATATATCACTTTCTGACTTCTTGCGTATTGATAAAGGTCTCTGAAGATGAAAATCATTGTACCAAGGTTAAGTAATTACTTTAAATATCTCAAAAACCTATCCTATTACAGACAGACTTCATAAAGAAAAAGCTAAAAAGGAAATAAATAAGGGAAACAAGAGGAAAAATATATACTCATATAAAAGAACTCTGACCTTTCTTTTGGCCAGGGACATTGCAAGAAATCAGTATAATGTCAGGTAAACATTTTAATAACAACAAAAATCAATATATGCTTTTAAGATACAAAAAAGTTTCAAGTGAAATCAGGAATGGAATCCAAAAGTAGAATCACTCTCACTGTGCCATATCTCAGGAGCCAACTTGAACCATTATTTGGTGAAATTTTATATAGCTATATCATTGCAATTAATTTCCTTTCCTATAAAATGTAGCCTTGGAACTATTACTGAACAGACAATAGAGTCAGTCACTTGAAGGTCCTCTCTTCCTTGCCAGTAGCAATTTAATCCTTGTTATCTACTATTTTAATCACCTCAATCCCAACTAAATCTCAACTCTTCTAATGCATGCATAATTGTCTTTGCTGGTATGTTATTAGTTTCTAAAATCAGTGTAGTACTCCCAGGATCTGAAAATCTATGTGAAAATTTGGGGCCCTCCTTTTGCACCTGAGAAGAAGTCTGAATTGTTATGGTATTAAAAGATAAAATATGTTGGTATTATACATATATTTTATGCATTTCTAAATATCTAAACTTTTTCTGTATCATCTGCTGGCCTTTGTCAGCTTATCAGCTTCCATAAAACTCTCTAAAAATTCTCATTTAATTTCTTATGCCAACCTATGATATCATGAAACCACAGTAGGGAAAATCATTATGTGGAAGGGATAACAGTATAATTTAAAAAAAAAATATTCTAAACTTAGAAATAGTGTCGTAAAAACAATAATTAAAATGCCCAAAGGAAAAAAAATGATTATACATGAAATCATAAACACATTTATTTATTTTTAAAATGATGTCACATATGTTCCCCTAATGATTCCTGAAATATTGGCTGGAACACTAGGGTACAATTAGTGGCTCTCCTTGAGAGAGTTAACCTAAGGTAGAGTATAGGTTCATAACTTCTCAAAACCATAATTCATAATCCTTCAGTGGTGTGTTCACCTTTCATAGCCAAAGAACACAATTAGTTCAAAACCAAAGAATTTAGTGGAGTAGAATAGTAATAAAACAAAACAAAACAACAAAAAAAAGCAACAAATCATTCCCAATAAATCAGTAGCAGACACCATCAATGGGAAGAAGGTAGATACATAATGAACACAAAGGGAGAGACATACATATGGGGAAAGAGGTTAATTCATGTTTCGAACACTGCAAAGCTGTATACAAATTCCAATAATATCCTGCTAATCCCACCAGGTACATAATAATCCCGATGTACAGTGAAATTAATAAAATCAGGATGTAATTCGTCTCAAAAACCTCTCCTATAGAGAAATTGCCATGACCTCTTTAAAAAGGAAAGAAATTAGGAGTTATAGTCACAATTCTCATTCAATTAGACACTTTTCCTATGGAGAAATTGTGAGTTTAACTTTGATCTATGAGAATCCATGATGAGTTTGTAGAGAAAGAATAGGGAAAAGTAAGGAGAAGTCTTTTTTTTTTTGGGGGGGGGGGGAGTAATAATGTGTATGTTATGGCTCTCTCTTCAAGAACTAGACTTGTAACATTACTTCCTTATGGTTTGTAGCTGTTTAACTTTTTTTGATCATTGGCTCAAGTCCCCATCATCTGTATTCCATCCCATTTTAAAAACTTCAATGACTAGCCCTCAAGTTTCAATCCCCTTACCAGCAAGTAAATGTCACATAGGAGTCTTTACTTCAAAGATACAGCAAGACCAAAAATACAAATAACTCCCTCAATATTTCTTGAGCATACTTTCCCTTACATCACTTTAATCTATGTAGAATTCCTTTTTGTATATCTTCTGTATATCTCAATTTATGAAGGAGAAGGCTTGAAACTTAATTCAGTTCCTACAGAGCATTGATCCCACCAAGTTCATGCCCAGATGCAATAAGATTGTAAAGTAAATTGCATTTCAGTATCACTGTTCTGAAGCCCCAAAGGTTGTCCCTTACTCCTCAGAGTTTTGACGCCACAAAATCCGAGTTGCAGAACCACAGGATGCTGAGAAATGCCCTATCTCCTCAAAATTTGTGAAATTGATGTATTATCTGTAAGCCTTCATTCTCAAATGACAGCATGCAATGATACCTCTGGACTGACAAGGTCATTCTCTCCATTGGTTGCTGAGCTTCCCCAAAAGCACTGAGTCCAATAAGAAGAAACTGAAGCTCCCCAGCCTTTTTTTGATGCCTCCATATCCAATCAAAGAGCCTTCATCTTATTCATGAGGTTAGTTGACCAGAACAATCTTGAGAATGTCTACACATGATCCACAGCCTTTCTCTAAGATATTTCCTTTACATGTCATCACAATTCTCCTGGAAGCAGCTGGTTTCCATGTGGAAACTTCATCGGAGACACTTTGGGGATGTGCCAGACCTCCACTGCATCAAAAAAAAAAAAAGCCTGAATTATTATCTGAAGAAAAAACAATAGAAAGAAAATTTTAAGAGTAGATCTAGAGATATCCTTGAAAGGAGCAACTGAAAGAAAATGAAGAGATTTTTCTTGTCATAGTTGAAAAGTCACACAAAGAGAATGAACATAGGAGAGGCTTCCCTTCTTAATACAATTGTTTTAACCTGTATATTCTCAATACATCCACAAGCATTTATTAAGTATCTAATATGTGCAAGGCATTGTGCTAAGCACTGGGGGCATAAAAAAAAAATCCCTACTTTGATGAAACTCATTCTAATGGAGGGGACAATATTCAAACAGCTATGTACAAATCTTGCTATATGCAGGATAAACTGAAGATAATCCATATATCTGGGTCACAGGATACACAGATCAAGGAATAAGCTTGGAAAGGTAGGAAGGGATGAGGTTTAAAAGATCATTCTCTTATAAAAAGAAAGAAATGAATTCTTGAGAAGAGATTTTGTTTGATATTTTGAATGAAATGAATGGAGAAAATATGTTTCTAGGAAAGTGAGAGAAATGTTTTTTTTTAATTATATATGTGTATTCATGAAAAATAGTCATTTCGTAAAAGAAAACAGACCCAAAAATCCTCAAGAAAAATAAAATCTTTAAAAAGGATGCTTCAAGAGAGAAATTTTCTGTATTAGTAATAATAATTAGAAATGACTCTGGTTATAATCATTCCCAATACTAAAATATTGCAAATAGTTATGTCTTCATATTATTATTAATTATATTGTTAATCAATTGTATAGCCTGAAATTCTAATATTGAGTGAGTCCTAAGAAATTAGTTACTTTGATATATAGAGATGAACTAAATAATTGCTTACAGGGAAAGAAATTTCTTGAATTTAATAGGTAAGTGATATTTTCATTTAAATAATATTTCATAAACTGGGATGAAGATTCTGAAATAACTAATTAATTAATGAGAAAGAGGTTGTGATTTTTCTAATGAGCAAATAAACAAACATACCTTCTAGATAACTCTAGAATTTGAAACGATGAGATTAAATATCAGAATGAATCATGTGGCAGATTGAAAGGTGACCTACAAGTAAACTTAGCAGACCCCATAACCTTATTATAATAGGATCACAGATTTAGAGCTGAGAAGGACCTTAGATGCCATGTAGTCTCCACAGGATGTATAATCTCTTCAAGACCCTGCTTAGTTTGTGATTTCTGCTGGCCTATGCCAGGAAGAGTTCCCCTGAGCCAGAGGTTCTGGACCTTCTACTTCCCGCTTTGGGCTTCAGCTAGAATCCTTGGCCAGAGGATGAGACCTATCTCTTCTTCATGAACATAATGTGCTCAAACATACTCTTTTAGTTTAAAGCCCCAAGACTTTAAAAATTCTTTCACAAATGCTGTAGCTCTTCAATTCAGCAACTATCAGCAGCTTTGGGAGAGGAGGGGGAAAATCCCTAATAAACATTTTCCTGATTGTTCCTTTCAGAATCGTGGCAAGATCATGATGCAGAACAAAAGGGAAGGAAAATATTCCCAAAGAAGGACAATGCGACACAGGGAAATCAACCATAGGAGAGGGATAAATATCAACAGGTTACAGGACACCCTCTCTTCCCTTCACTGTCTGCAGCTCCACAGTCAGATTGCAGAGCTTAAGCATGCAGCAAACTGCACATTCCACTCCTGGCTAAATCTAAATAGAATTTTAGATGAAAATCAGATGTGGCACTAATAGAAAGCTATCCCATCATCCATGGGAGAAAGCAGTAGTATTATCTGGATAACTAAAATAAGGGTATTTTCTGAGTAGTCTAATAAGGAATGAGAAATGAGGGGCCAAGACCCAGGAAATCTAAATCTAAATGTGCCAACAGCAAGCAAATAGCTGGGGAGAGGAGAAAGATCTGGCCTTCAGGTCAATTGAACTTTAGTATACCTGATTCCTAAAGTTTGAGACTCTAACAGAAATCTGGTTTTCACTCAAAAAGATTTTCATTTCTATCACAAGAATCTTTGCCCTCAAGATAAACTAATTTTAAAAACTTTTATTTAATTTTTGATATATTTCATTTTTACCTTATTTTATTACTAAGTATATACCTCCTTCCTCCCTCTGTAAGTCATCCTTTATAAAAGTATAGATATAGAGATAGACATATTTTAAAAGAAAGAAGGAAAAAGGCAATTCAGCAAAATTAACTATACATTATATCTTATAGTATTTGAAATATTCCATCTCCCCATCTGTGAAATAAATGGAAGGATGTGCATTTGTTGAACTTTTCTCCAGAGCCAAGCTTGGTTATTGAAATTATGCAATATTCAATTTCTTTGTTTTATTGTTATTTTTTATTGTTTTTATTTTTATTGTTTTTTATTGTTGTTCTTTATATTTAAGTTATAGTAGCCTTTGTGCATATTGTATTTCTTGTTGTGCTTATTACTCAGCATCAGTTCGTATCTTCCTCTACATCTGCAAATTCTTCAAATTCATTGTTTCTTAAGACACAGTATTTCTTGTAACATGGGTTATATATGAGCTGAGATCTCTCTATATCCCTTGGTCTATATTTTTATTGCCCCAACATCCAAGATACTGTCTCTCCTTTCTCATGGAGCTCAGTAACTGAACTTTCTTTTCAGCTAGCTAGATAGCTAGACAGACAGATAGCTAGCTAGATAAATAGATAGATAGATGATAGATTAGATAGATAGATAACACCAATATATCTGTGTATGTATACTTTAGTGTCCCTTTAACATCCTCTCCAAGTTCATTAACCTTCTTAACTCCCAAGGAGCCATATCTTCACCTCAGCTACCAATAGGAATGGTCATATCTTAGACCTCATAATTATATCTCCTCCATGATCTTGAAAGATGAAATTGCCCTCTCTGATCATCTCTTGTCTTTCCATCTCTCCCTATATTTCTTTCCTCTTAAGCCAACTCTTAGATTTCACTGAAAAATTAAGTCCCTCCAGTCCTTCCAGTTATCCTAGTCTTTTAGTATTTTCAGTTCTAACTTTCTTTTTGCAGTCTTCATCACCTAGTTATTTGATTCAATTAAATTATATAAGCAATAGATCCACAGGCACAAGAAGTTAACATGCTCTCTCCTACAGAGATACCCAGTTCGGTGATCACACAGATCAAGTTAAGTCCTAGGGGAGCCTGGATACTAAAGAAAGGAATAATAAATTTTTAAATTGTCTCTAGATTTTTATATCCTCACTCCAGAGTAAAACCTGGAGGATAATCTCTCAAAGCTTACGTTTGACTGCTGTTTAAGCTCTTCCCAAAAATAATTGACATGATCCCTTCTAGAAAGGCACTCCAGGTACAAAATACAGCAAGTATTGGACAGCTATATATTTCTTCTTCCCTAAAAGAAATATTTAAAATGAATGGAAAAAATAGCATTTATTAAGTTCTTTCAAAGAGCCTATATTCTATGGGGGGAAAGAATATATACAGGGGAGTAAAAGTTAGATATTGGAAGGGAAAATGGGAATATAGGAAAGGGTACATGGGGAATGGCAAGCCTAAAGATAGCTGGGGAACGGTGTAATTGTCTGGAGATGGAATAAGATAAAATTATCATCTAGAACCCGAGTCCCAGGTTCATGAGTCCAAGTTCACATGAAAGAAAGCTAAGAAAGCTAACCCAAAGAAAGCATGACATAGAGATATCCAGGAAGTATCACTGTGGCTCCTAGGTTATCCAAAAGACTCGAGGTAAGGATGAGGGAAAGACCCAGTTCTGTAACCTGAGTAACTGCAGAGTACTGATATCCAAGGACTAAGACTACTTTTGAGTGAACCAGTATCAATTATAGAATTCAGAAATGAGGTATTCTGTAGAAATTTGAGATGAAAAACAGAGAAAGAGAGTGCCTTGGAATTGAGATTGGGTCTGTATTCAAGGGGCTTCTTGGAAACTAGGCGTCCTCAAACTACGGCCCGAGGGCCAGATGTGGCAGCTGAGGACACTATCCCCCTCACCCAGGGCTATGAAGTTTCTTTATTAAAGGCCCACAAAACAAAGTTTTTGTTTTTACTATAGTCCAGCCCTCCAATAGTCTGAGGGACAGTGAACTGGCTCCCTATTTAAAAAGTTTGAGGACTCCTGGGAGGCTACTATGCACCACCATATCTAAATACAGATACTCCATATGGTTTCTGATACAACCCACTAACTCAGTCAGCCCTACAGAGTAACAAGTTCACTTAAGGGCCTGCTTCTGCCCACTTCCAAAAAAGAGTCATCTTTTTCAAAACATTGCCTTGGATTAGTTCTGTAACTAGGGGAATCAGAGGAAATTATTTTTATATATTGTATTATATCCATAGCATAACTCAGAATAGATTATAAATGAATACTATGAATCAATCACATTATAGTTAAATGGACTACTGTTGGTTAGTGTAAGAGATAATGACCTTTTATAACAATAGAAAAACATTCTAAATTTCAAACATTTACAAATAAGTTCTGGAAACATTACTATTCTTAAATTAATTATTGCCTACATAATAGAGAGAGAAATCTAAAGATATTGAAATAATAGAACTTTCTAATGAAACCAGTGCTTTCACTACTTAGATGACTGCTTCCATTTTCCCTATACAACACTTGGAAATTGGCTAGGTATTACTTCTACATGATGGCAGTGTTGAAAGTAAATATGAAAAATGGAAATCTTTAAGCATTCTCAAGTTTCATTTCAATTAATAGTTTCAATATAAATCTAGAAATAGGAAAACCAAATCATAATTTGAATTTCACCTCTTTTCACTGTCTTCATGCATAGAATTCAATTTAATTCAAAGTCATATTAATCAGGCACCTACTAAGTGTAGTCACTTAATAAGTAAGGCACTATACAAAACAAAGAAAATAATTTTTTAAAATCTATGACATGGTTCTAAAAACCAGAAATTCTAAAATGTCAGTGAAATTATGAGAGGAAAGAATGAGTAAGCAATGGAATTTAAAGACTAAGCAAGGGAAGAGAGCATGCAAGAATAGGGAAAAAACTAGGCTAGAAGTCTGGAGCCCAAGATTACAGTCCTGACTCTACAGCTATTATATGATTCTAGAAAAGCCACTTAAATTTCAGTTTCTTCATCTGCCAAATAAATATAATAATATCCTTCCAAAAGGGATGTTGAGAAGATCAAATGAAATAATTAACTTTAAAAAAAAGTATCGAAAGGGATTTTAAAACACTATTTAAATACAAGATATTGTTATAATAATCTACTCATGAACAATAGAAAGTACTCTTGATCACATAAAGTTTGTGTTTATGGCATTCTAGAATTAAAAACTGGAAAGGATCATAGATTTAGAGCTATCAGAGATCTTGTCCACCACTCATATTTCACAGATATGAAAAGCTGTAGAAGACCTCTAGCATGGCCATTAGAATTACTATAGGATGCTTGGTTCCTAAACAACACTATGTATGCCCTCATAAGTTCTTTAATGGCTAAAAATAGGCGGGTAAATCCATAGTTCCTAGATTTTTATTCTTAAACCCATTAAGAAAATAGTGTTGACTTTAAAAGAAAGAAAGAAAGAAGGAAGGAAGGAAGGAAGGAAGGAAGGCAGGAAGAAAAAAAGGAAAGAAGGAACAAAGGAAGAAGAAAGGAAGGAAGAAAGGAAAAGAGGAAGGGAGGAAAGAAGGGAAAAAGGAAGGGAGGAAGAGAGAAAGGGAGGGAGGTACAGAAGAAGGGAAAAAGGGAGAGAGGGAGGGAAGATGGAAGGAAGGGAGGAAAGAAAGGAGGGAGGAAAGGAAGAAGAAATGGAGAAAAGAAGAAAGGAAGGGAGGAAAGAAGGAGGAAGGAAGGAGAGAGGAAGGGAGCAAAGGAAACATGCCCTTTTATCAGTTCATTGATGGTTAATAATAAGCAGATGAATTCATAGTCCCCGATTCTTGTCCTTAAATCCATAAAGAAAATAGTGTTGACTTTTTAAAAAAGGAAAGGAAGGAGAGAAGGGAGAGAGAGTAAGGAAAACAGAAAGTTCTCTTAATATTTTTAAATGTTAAAAATTATTTAAACATGTAATTGGGAAAAAGTAAATATTTTTTTAAAAGAATTGATGGAGGGTGCAGACAAGATGGCAGAGAGGACACATTTTTTTTTTCCTGACCTTCTCCTTCAACCCTCAGACTACTTAGTATCCAGCTTCAAAATTAGTTCTGGACTGGCAGAATCCAGAAATATTGGGAGTACAATAAATTACCAGCAGAAGATAATTTCAAAGATCAAGAGAAAAAGTCTGTTTCAATGGGGCTTGGAGGGAGGCAGGCCAAGCTCAAGCAGGCAGAGCATAGATGCCAGTGCAGGAAGCACAGTGTCTCAGAGCTGTGAGGGCTCCATGGGCTGAGGAATCCACAGGGAGGAATCTACAGCAGTGTTGGCTACTCTGTCCTGGTTGCAAGACAGTAGATCAGCAAAGAAGTTATAAAACATCCAACATAAACATAAAAGGTAAAGAGTGAATCCCAAAATGCTAGAATCTCACAGGACCTGGCCATGCCCACCCAACATCTAAAGTCAGTTGGCACAGCCACTGCCACTTGTAGAGGAAGCATGGACAATCTCTCTTGCCCTAAAAGCAAACCTTAACTTTAAAAAAAAATAAGTAAAAAAGCAAAAACAGGTCTGACCATAGTTTTTGTTTTGTTTTGTTTTTAATGGTGAAAGAGAACAGATTTCAAACCCTGAGGAGACTAAAAGCAGATCATCTCCAGATAAAGCCCAGATAAAACCTGGTCCCTAGAAGGCTCTCCTAGAAGAAATTAAAAAGGATCTTAAAAGAAAGCTAGAAGAAAAATGGGGGAAAGAAATGAAAATTTTGCAAGAGGGTTTGAAAAAAGCATATAACTCATTAAAAGATAGATTTGATAAAATGGAAAAAGAAAACAACTCACAGAAAAACAAAATTTTGAAATGGAAAAAGAAAATAACTCCTTAAAAAACAGAATTTGTGAAATGGGAAAAGAATTCCATAAAACAAAACAACTTATTTAAAAATTCAATTAGACAAATACAAAAAAAAGTTTAAAAAAAAAAGTAAATGAAGAAAATAATTCATTAAAATTTAGAACTGAACAAATGGAAATGAATGATTCAATGAGACAACAAGAATCAAGCAAAACCAAAAAAATGAAAAAATAGAAAAAATGTGCAATACCTAATTGGAAAAACAACTGACCTGGAAATATGTCTAGGAGAGACAATAATCTAAAGATTATTGGACTCTCTGAAAACCATGATAAAAAAAAAAAAGCCTAGACACTATTTTTCAGGAAATCATTAAAGAAAACTGCCAGGAGATCATAGAATCCAGAAGATAAAATATCCATTAAAAGAATTCACTGAACAGCTCCCAAAATTAAAACTCCAAAGAATATTGTGGCTAAATTTCAAAACTATCGGACCAAGGAAAAAATATTACAAGCAGCCAGAAAGAATACAAAATTCAAATACCGAAGAGCCACAATAAGGATTACCCAGGAGCTAGCAGCATCCACCTCAAAGGATCAAAGGGCCAGGAATCTGATATTCTGAAAAGCAAAGGAACTTGGAATGCAGCCAAAATAAGTAACACTGCTAAAGTGAGCATTTTCTTTAAGGGAAGAAGATGGACATTCAATAAAACAGGTGAATTCCATTTATTTCTGATGAAAAGACCAGAGCTAAACAAACAATTTTACCTCCAAATATAGAACTCAAGAGAAGCATAAAAAGGTAAAAAGAAAAGAACTCTTGAGAATTGTATTTCTGTTATGGGTATACACAGAGAGTGCATGTATAATCTGATTTTACTGTTATAATAAAAAAAAAAAAAAAAACCTAGAGGTGGAAAGGAGATTGTATCAGAAAAGGGTTGGAAAATGGAGGTAAAATGAAGGAAATTACATCTCAGGAAGAGGGAAAGAAAACCTATTATAATTGAGATAAAGAAAGGAGAATGATGAACTTTGGGTGAATTTCACTCTCATCAAATTTGCTCAAAGAAAGGATATTAGTTATATTTGGTTTCACCAAAAAACTTCTCTCACCTTATAGAAAAGTGGGAGGGGAAGGGGAAAAAGGAAGGGGTAGGATAGATAGAAGGGAAAATAAAAACAGTAGGGGAAAGGTATAAGAAAAAGGGAGGGTCTCTAAAGGGGGAGGAGTGCTTAAGGCAAGTAGTGCTCATAAGTAAAATACTGAGGAGGAGAGAAGGAAGAAAAGGAAAGAGAAAAGTATAATTTGGGGTTAATAAGATGGCAGGAAATACAGAATTATTAGTTTTAACCATAAATGTGAATGGGGTGGACTCTCCCATAAAACAGAAGCAGATAGCAGACTGGATTAAAAGTCAGAATCCTACAATATGTTGTTTATAAGAAGCTCATTTAAAGCAGAGCAATACATACAGAGTAAAGGTAAAAGGCTAGAGCAGAATCTATTATGCTTCAGGTAAAGTTAAAAAAAAAAAAAAAAAAAAAACAGGTGTAGCCATCCTGATCTCAGATCAGACAAAAGCAAAAAAATTGATCTAATTAAAAGAGATAAGAAAGGAAATTATATCTTGTTAAAGGGTACCATAGATAATGAAGTAATATCAATATTAAACATATATGCACCAAGTGGTGTAACATCTAAATTCCTAAAGGAGAAGTTAAGAGAGTTGCAAGAAGAAATAGACAGCAAAACTATAATAGTGGGAGATCTCAACCTTGCACACTCAGAATTAGATAAATCAAACCACAAAATAGATAAGAAAGAAGTTAAAGAGGTAAATAGAATAGAAATGTTAAGTATGATAGATCTTTGGAGAAAATTAAATGGAGACAGAAAGAAGTACCCTTTCTTCTTGGCAATTCATGAAACCTATACAAAAATTGACCATATATTAGGACATAAAGACCTCAAAATCAAATACAGAAAGGCAAAAATAGGAAATGCATTTTTTTCAGATCACAATGCAATAAAAATTACTTTCAATAAAAGGCCAGAGGAAAATAGACCAAAAAGAAATTGCAAAGTAAATAATCTCTTCCTAAAGAATGAATGGGTGAAACAGCAAATCATAGACACAATCAATAATTTCATCCAAGAGAATGACAATAACAAGAAAACATACCAAAATTTGTGGCATGCAGCCAAAGCAGTTGTAAGGGGAAATTTTATATGATTTCAGAGAGGCCTGGAGAGACTTACATGAACTGATGCTAAGTGAAATGAGCAGAACCAGAAGATCATTGTACATGGCAACAGCAAGATTATGCGATGATCAATTCTGATGGACATGGTTCTCTTCAATAATGAGAAGATTCAAACCAATTCCAATTGTTCAGTGATGAAGAGAGCCATCTATACCTAAAGAGAAGACAGTGGGAGCTGAGTGTGGACCACAACATAGAATTCTCACTCTCTCTGTTGTTGTTTGTTTGCATTCTGTTTTCTTTTCCAGTTTTTTCCCCTTCTTGATCCAATATTTTTGTGCAGCAAGATAAATATATAAATATGTATACATATATTGGATTTAACATATATTTTAACATATTTAACATGTATTGGAGTACCTGCCATCTAGGGGAAGGAATAAGGGGAAGGAGAGGATAATTTGGAACAGAAGGCTTTGCAAGGGTCAGTGTTGAAAAATTACCTATGCATATGTTTTACAAATAAAAAGATTTAATTTAAAAAATAGAATTGATAGATGTAAAGGAAGGCTAATGATCCTAATGGAGACATAGTTGTAGATCAATAACCAATCAAAATCTTGCTTGTTCCAAATGCTGATACCATATCCTCTCCAGCTCCTAAACTGAATTTAAGAAGGTAGAAAAGTCTTTTAGATAAGTAGTGAATGAGAAAGAAGTAAGATTTTTTTTTATCAGCTATGTCTTTCAATTCACATTTGTCACAAAGAAATCAAAAAATTTTGACCTTCTCCCTTTCAAGTTTGTCCATTACAAATGTAAATGGAAAAGACCTATGATCTTCTTTTCACCTTTAACTCCAAAAATAGACATTCTGTTATGCATAAAGACAAAGTGAATAAAGAAAACTTTAGAACTAGAGAGGCCTAGGTTAAAATCATGCCTCTGAAATCATTTAGTTCTTTCATCCTAGACAACTCTCTAAATGGTTTTTGTATTGCAAAGAAAGTGCCAATCTCCATTGATTCAATGAGTTTCCTCACTCAAGAGTTCCCCATACCAGTTAAAATTACAGGTCAGGTCCAGTTTCTTTATCATTATCTTCTACCTTTGTTGTTTTGACAAATTCATTTCTGCCCACCTGCATTCACAAAGAAGGAAGTGCCTGGTAATTATAAAAAAAAAATCTACAGAAAGAATTTGATAACAATATGTACAGTCACAATTGTCCATATAATAAGACAAAGATTATGGGAAATTGACACAGCAAACAAAGAAATTTAACACAAGGAATTTATGAATAGCAAATACAATCTCATGGACATTTCTAAGACTTAGCTGACAAGATTCAGCTGGAATATGACAATAGAATGATACATATTTTTCAAAGAAAATGCATTCAATAGAAGGACTGGATAATGGCTCTAAATGAAAAAGTGAAAAGCCACAAATGTGAAGTTGGAACATGATAAAATGTATTGGGACAAGAATAAATGGGAGAGATACAGAAAGGATATCATTGCAGTCATATTGGACTAGCACCTCTGGGTGAGCTTGTTGAGCTCTTTTCAGGACTGCTCATCCACCATCAGTGCTCACCTTCACTCAACTCTTAACTGTGGCTCCAAGACACTGTAATATGTGAAGCAATCATGACCTAATAAAACCATCTCAGCAGATGGGATAAACCAGATTAAGGGTAACCCACAGACCCTAAACTTGTCAATGAGTTAGGGGAATGTCTACCCTGGACATGTATAGATTTCAAAAAATGGAATGAGTGTATGAGAATAGTTTGTTCCAACAATCATCAAGGCAACTGGAGCAGGAATTGTGCAGGATTTAGGGCTCTGTTTGATGCCAAGTTCATCCACTGCATCTTGGGTTATTGCCAGCCATCTTGATCTTTATCCTACCATTGGACACTGATGACTGAAAGAGAGAGAGAAAGCCTGTTATTCATTATTGTAGTCATTCTTATCATCTGCAGTTCTAGGATTATCTGGGGATATGTTTGAAACTGCACATTTTGCTTATTAATTAATCAACTAAATCAGATTCCTACCAGTTGGTTAAATATAATTAAAGTATTAAATATGATTTTATAAATTAATGTTAATAACTACTTAAGCAATAATTTGTCTACTAAGGTCTGATTATTTAAAATGATTTAACAATATTTAATAAAATGGATAAACGTCTTTTCCCATAGGTAGCTGCTAATATTGTTCCATATATAAAACCCTGTAATCTTTTTGGATTAAATGAATATTAAAACTATTGACTATATAATTTGTTAATAATGTGATCAATAATAGCATGAAGATATAAATAATTGTAATATTTTAGCTACAAGAAAGATGATAGTCACTTTTAACTATCCCACTAAATAAATCCCTTCAATCTCTACACAACATAAAAGATTAAATCACTTCCAACAAGGAAAAAAAAGGCTTTTCTTCATTGTTCTTGTCTTCACTACAGTTTCTCTAAAGCCATAATTCTAGTCTCTTTCTAGAATCACTTCTCATGGAATTCTCCTTATAGTGTTCTTTCACAATACAGGTTTAGAACAGTTCCTCCAAGAAAGTTTTTGTTCCTCCTCATTTTTTGTCTTCAGTTTTTCTCAGACATTCGCTATTAACTCTTTTTAATCTTTCCAAAGTCATATCTCAGAGGCTAGCAATTTGTAAGTTGGAGTCTTTATTTTTGTTTTTGTTTTTAACATTTTGATAATTATGTCAATTCATTGGTTTCCTTTGTGATCCTGTGTTTCATTTTATTCCTTTAAACAAATTATTCTGACAAAGAGTCTAAGAATATTTCAAAAACAAGCTTCACCTGACTGGCAAAAGAGTTTATGACAATCAAACAAAAATAATTAAGAATTCCTGTCATAGGCTGACAATAAAATTGTTATTCTCCAGTTCCCCCTGATTCTTAAAGGAACAGTGCTCCCTGATTCTCAAAGAAAGAGTTTCTATAGCCTCTGTAGGAAAGACTTCTGAAACAGATATCACACAGTAATTATGTCTCTGCTAAATCTTTTATAAATTCAAATTCTTTCCATTGATCGTCACACAGCAGGGTTTTCCATCACTTTGTCATCCTGATTTCTCTCTTTTAGACATGCTTCAGTACACCAAAGTCCTATCTAAGTCACACAAAGACTAGACACTATCTCACAAATAGTCTGGCTGACAAGTTCAGATATAATAAAGACCATCATCTCCCTCATTCTGGACATTATACTTCTGTTGTTATTGTTGTTCTTCCTTCCTTGGAAGAGGGCCAGTGTCATCATGAGATGATGTCTTGACAGGTACATGAATTGGATTTAAGTGAGGTAGAGCTGCACAAAGTTGTCAATCTTATTCTCTTTCAGTGTCATCCAAGTTCAGTGGCAAGACAAAAGGCAGGATGACTGGCAATGACCCAAAATGCATTCAACATCTTGGCATTTTCCACATCTGACCAAGCTCTAAGAACGCTACAGCAACTGCTTCAGCCACCTTCATGACTGTGGGAACAAATTGTTCTTATCTCCCCATTCCATCAGAGGAAGTTTTCGCATGTTACTGTACAGATGACTTCAGGACTTTATGTTACCCTTAATCTGATTTAGCCCATCTGCTGAGATGGTTTTATTAGGATGAGGTCACTACACATGGCAGCTTCTTGAAACCATAAGTAAGAGTTGGGTGACAGGTGGACACCAGTGGTGGATGATCAGCTCTGAAAAGGGCTCAGCAAGCCTCACACCAGAGATGTTAGTTCTCCCTGAAAACCCCATATGTCCCATACTTCTTCTGTTAATACATTCTTAAATCTCTTTAGTTAGTTGGATTTTTTTAGTCTTTTGTTTGTTTATTTGGCTACTACATCAAATTGGATTCATGTTGTGCTTGTAATACTGGAAAACCTCCAAATCTTTTTCATATAAATTGCTTTCTAAATGTATTGACTTCATGTTATACTTGAAAAGTTAATTTTTTCCAACTCAAGTATAATACTTTATATTTTTCTCTTTCAAATTTCACTTTATTAGATATAACCCATCATTCTAGACTGTCAAGATCTCTTGTATCTTGACAAGTATGCCATGTCTGTCTTCATCCATATCATTAAAAAAATCTTTAACACAACAGAGTCAAGGACAAGAGCCCTGGAGCATTCTGCTGAGCAGCTACTCTGCATTTAATTATGATCAACAAGGACAAGCTGGTTGGTGAAGTGGAAGTAATGGGAAGCTTGGAAGAAAGCAATAATGTCATTTTAGATTTCTCATAATGAAGGCAGGGAGCTCAATCAATCCCAGACCCATGCTCTGTAGGAAAAATATTTCCAAAAAGTTCAGAGAAAATATCATTATGATTCCATTTCCAGAGACTTTTTTTAAAAAGATCACAACTCAAAAGGGTCCTGTTATTACAGTTAGGGAGGGAGAAAAATTGAGCTGTAAAATTTAGATGGTAGCAGGTGGCAACAGCTCTATGAAGGCATCAACTTCTTTCCTACTCTGAGGTTGACTGTTGACAATAGAAAAAATCAAGATGAATCCAAGTACTTAAGCTGATTTTCCTAAACTGTTTCTATAGACTAGGAGTTTCTAAATATTTTAATTGAGCACCCTAACCAATAGCAATAAAATTGAAATATATTTCTAATATATGTTCATTTATATACTTATAAGTTATATGTATAATGATATAGTGATAACTATGTACATACAAAATTTACATTAAAATAGATATTTTAGGGGGCAGTTAGAAGGCACTGTGGATAAAGCAGCCACCCTAAAGTCAGGAGGGCTTGAGTTCAAATCCAACCTCAGACATTTAACATTTACTAGCTGTATGATCCAGCCAAGTCACATAACCCCATTATCTCACCAAAAAAAAAAAAAAAAAAAGAAATATTTCTTTAAATCAGGAAAAAAAGATATTTTAGAAGGATAAAGATAAAAATGATATACTCTCTGATCACTGTCTAATCTGGGAAACAGAAGATGGTTGTGCTTTTTCAATAGGTACCTCAGCAAAGGGCTAGTTGCATAAGGAAGTAGGTTGATAGCTTTCCCAGTGGAGAGAGGAAGTGGAATGGAGCATTGGCAAAGATAAAGATAGATGTGATTGTATCAAAGACAAATCCCAGGATGGGCTGTCTCAAGGAGAATGGGATATAACCTCTCTTCTCACCTTTCTAGTGGTTGATCATAAATCTCTTAAAATCAGTCCACAGCTGCCCATGGAGTCCCAGCCCCTCAAAGCCAGTGGTTATGAGACCTTCATTTTTCTATACAAACACAAAGGAAGAAAATCAATGTGGCTTCACAGGTTGCTCAGATTTTAAAAGAATACATAGAAAAGATAGAGGCAAGAACATAATCAAGGACAATCACAAAAGATTGGGATATGCCTAAAAGAATATAGGAATACCAAAGTCCAGAATGATGTTAAGATTGAAAAAAAAATGTTGTGAGAGGAAAAGATTCTTCCAGGGGTCCTCAAACTAAGGCCCTCAGGCCAAATGCGGCAGCTGAGGACGTTTATCCCCCTCACCAAGGGCTATGAAGTTTCTTTATTTAAAGGCCCACAAAACAAAGTTTTTGTTTTTACTATAATCCGGCCCTCCAACAGTCTAAGGGACAATGAACTGGCCCCCTATTTAAAAAGTTTGAGGACCCCTGCAAATGAATAAGAATATCAAGAAGAAAATATGTTCAGTATATGGAAGGGGTTGGTGTAGAATAAAACTAAGATATGATAGAGAAAATGATGAACTCTCCAAGTCCTTTCTTACTTTTCTAGAGAATGATACTCAGACTGGATAGGGCAGACCAACTACAACTATATGAAAGATGCAGGATAAAGTAGAAAAGAAAATAGTAATAATAATAATACATCTAGCTGCTTTAAGTGAATTGAATTCTTTGCTTCAGATAAATAATGTTGGAGGATAATGAGATAAATATTGTTGGAGGAGAATGTTTAGAGAATCACAGAACCATTGTCAGTAATTCTTTGAGGAATGCCATATAATATAAAAGATAGCAAAAACTAAAAATCAGCAAATGCCTTTGTTTCAAGAAAGAAGAAAAAGAATAGATGCTAGAAAACAAAGGATAACATGCTTGCTATTTTATTGAGCACTAGAAAAGAAAGCAGAAAGCAAGAAGATACAAGAGTTATTAAGAATGAAACATATTAACATACCAATATTTCTTTCTGTATGAAAATATGTAGTAGCATGCTATATTTACCTCAGTCCTGTTCATTTTTATCAACATCTGGGATGACAACTAAAAAAAGCATGTTAAACAAATTTGTATATGACAAAGATTTGGGAAGATTAGCTAACATATTAAACTGAAAAATAAAGGTTCAAAAAGAATTTCATGGACAAATGGCACCACTGAACTCCAAGTCAGAAATATCTGAGTTTAATCAGGTCTCAGAATTACTAGCTGTGTGACCCTGCACAAGTTACTTATCTTCTGTCTGCCTCAGTTACTTCACCTGTAAAATGGTGATGATAATAATACCTATTTCTCAGGATTGTTGTGAAGATCAAAGAAAATATTTGTAAAGCTGATTGACACACAATAGGCACTTAATAGGCTTGTTCTGCACTCCCTCTGACCAATGAACAGAGTATAATAATTTGTCAGACAGGAAAAAATAATGATGAATGTTGGAGGGGATGCAGGGAAAACTGGGACAATGATGCATTGTTGGTGGAACTGTGAACGAATCCAACCATTCTGGAGAGCAATCTGGAATTATGCCCCAAAAGTTATCAAACTGTGCATACCCTTTGATCCAGCAGTGTTAATACTGGGCTTATATCCCAAAGAAATACTAAAGAAGGGAAGGGACCTGTATGTGCCAAAATGTTTGTGGCAGCCCTGTTTGTAGTGGCTAGAAACTGGAAAATGAATGGATGCCCATCAATTGGAGAATGGCTGGGTAAATTGTGGTATATGAATGTTATGGAATATTATTGTTCTGTAAGAAATAACCAGCAGGATTAACACAGAGAGGCTTGGAGAGACTTACATGAACTGATGCTAAGTGAAATGAGCAGAACTAGGAGATCATTATATACTTCAACAACCATACTATATGAAGATGTATTCTGATGGAAGTGGATTTCTTCGACAAAGAGAAGATCTAACTCAGTTTCCATTGATCAAGGATGGACAGAAGCAGCTACACCCAAAGAAAGAACACTGGGAAATGAATGTAAACTGTTTGCAGGATATACTGTGGCATATTTAACATGTATAGGACTGTTTGCCATCTGGGGGAGGAGGTGGAGGGAGGGAGGGGGAAAATCGGAACAGAAGTGAATGCAAAGGATAATGTTTTTTTTTTTTTTTTATTACCCAGGTATGGGTTCTGTCAATAAAAAATTATTTTTAAAAAATATTCATATATTCTATGAACATGTTCTGAAGGAAAGTCATGCTTATGAAGGAAGGGCAGGAACAAGTGATTGGACCAGGTGACCTATAAAGTACCTTACAACTCTAAGATTCAGTAATTCGATGACACTGAGGTTAGATTGTTTTTTTTCCTTTTGCCTCAATGGCTGAGAGGATGAGGAGAGGAACGTGAGAAATGTATTACATATGACCAATAAATATTAAAACAGCATGAAGGCTTTTGTGACACTCCATATAAAAGCAAATATAAATCTGAGTTGAAAGAAGTACAAAGAATATATAAATAATAAGAGGAAAAGTTAAATGTTCTTCAATGATTTGGATCCATATAATAAAAATAACAATACTCAAAATTAATTTGCATATTAAGGCCAATATCAATACAAATATCCATAGTTTGGGTTTTTTTTAAATATAGTTAAATGAAATAATTATATTTTTCTATGAAATGAAAATGGAAGAATATCAAAGATTAATTTGAAAGGACAAAAAAGTAGATAAAAATGAATTTGCCCTTCTATATTTTAAAACATATTACAAAGCAATTGTTGTATGAGTTTATATACTACCTTCCATCTTATTTATGTGGGTAATCACTCCATTTGTGCCATTTATTCCTGCTTATACTGTACCTTTCTTGTCTGTATCCTTCCACAGATTTTCCACAGGATGTCTTCCCAATATCCTGAGGCCTTATTGTTCATCCCTTGATACTATATAGATATTAATGGGGCAAGCGGCATGTCCATGAATTGTCCCTCAATTTTCTACCTGACTACCATACTTCCGTTGGTATCTTCCTCCTTCTTGGTAATATCCTTTATGCTACTTTGTCTGCCTCGGATTGTTTGATAATATTTCACAGATTACTTAAATGTGATGCATATTTATATTGCCCTATGATTTTAATTCTTTGGGGACTTATAACCAAAAAATATCACTGGGAAAATATTAATGTTTTAAAAATGGGGCTTGAAAGGAAACACTTGGGGTCACTTAAATTACTGTATAATTTCCAAAAAAACACTAACAAATCCTCCTTCTACTTTGCAATTTATGTTTTCCTTTAATTTTAACAAACACTGGTACTGTTATCAGATACCATTCTAGACCCAAAGGAAAATATCAATGAAAAGTTCCTCCTTTCAAGGAACTTACATTTCTTTTTTTTTCCTCAATAGCATTTTATTTTTCCAAATACATATATAGTTTTCAACATTTGTTCCTGTAAGATTTTGTATTCCAAATTTTTTCTCCTTTCCTTTCCTACTACTCCTCTCCCCAAGACAGCAAGCAATCTGAAATAGGTTAAATATGTACAATCCCTTCAAACACATTTCCATGTATCATGTTGTACAAGTAAAATCAGATCAAAAGGGGGAAAACCATGAGAAAGGAAAAGCAAGCAAGCAAACAAGCAAACAAAAGTAAAAATAATATGCTTAGATCCACATTCAGTTTCCATAGTTCTCTCTCTGCATATGCATGGCGTTTTCTATCCCAAGTCTATTAGAATTGTCCTGGATCATAGCATTGCTGAGAAGAACTAAATCTATTATCACATAATCTTGCTGTTACTTTGTTCTTGTTACTTTTTACTCTTGGTTCTACTCATTTTATGTAAGTCTTTCCAGGCTTCTGTGAAATCAGTCTGCTCATCATTTCATATAGAACAATAATATTCCATTACATTCATATACTGTAACTTATTCAACCATTCCCCAATTGATGGATATACACTCAATATCCAGTTTCTTGCCACTACAAAAAGAGGTGCTACATAGTTTTTCACATGTAATTACTTTTCCTTCTTTTATGATCTCTTTTGTATACAGACCCAGTAGAGACTGTTGAATCAAAGGGTATGGTCAGTTTTATAGCCCTTTGGACAAAGGAACTTATATTTCTATTGCAATTGGAATCTACAACACATGTAAACAGCTTCAATTTTTTTTGCTGATGCAACCCTTTTATGTGTAGGATGCTAGAGAATGGCTTCCAGAAGATTTGTGATGAAATATAAGGGAGTAATCTTGAAGAATACATAAACATTCCATAAATGGTTCTCATCACCTAAACACATGTGAAGAAAAAATTTAATGACTGGCTTCAGGATGGCTTCAAAAAAGCTGTCTTATGGCTTCAGGTACTTCCTCCGCTTCAGTCATGTCTGTAAAAATTCAATAACTATATTTGCTACCATTGGATTGAGGTCCCAATAGCTGTGTTTCCTCTGCTGTTAAAGACCAGTAAAGAGGCAAATAAATATTTACTCCAAATATGTAGAAAAAAAAAATGTTCAAACATAATCCCCATGTTGACAGTACCTTGAAGGATATACATTATCCTATATCATTTTGGTCTCTGGGAAAGCAGACTCAAAACTTAACTCATACTAACATCCAAGTTTATTGGTGAGTTTATTATTACCAAAAATGGTATGAATGCTAGATAAGTACTCATCTTAGGATCTAGGATTCCAAGGATTACTCCCAAACTTCCTTGTTCTTTGGAAACTTAAACACTGCACTGGTTTCGAAACTTGGCTTAGAGTTTGACTCCCAGATTCCTGTGGTTCATTCCTGACCTTTGAAAATGCTTCAAGATCAGCATGGTCTCTCACCAGAAGTTGTGAGCTAGGTCACCAAATGAAGCCAAAAGAAAATGAGCCAAGAGTATGTGGCTAATGTAGATAGACTTTTTTTTTTTCTGAATGCCTCTGAATTCAATCAAAAAAGCTTTCCCTTCAACAAATGAATAGTTCATTGGAATCAGTTATAGAATATCTATGTATGTTCCATAGTCCTTGGAAGGAGCTTACCTCATATGTCATCATGGTCATCCTAGAAACTATATTCCCAACATACTCCACATTTTTAAAAATTGAATCAAGCAGGTAAGTTAATGGAGTCTGAGCATGTGCCAGACTTTCATTATACTAATTTTGTGCCTTTTTTTATGTATAAAGAATTTGGCACTTGAGCCCATCACCATGTTACTAATAAAAGCTCACATTTGTGGTTCACAAAGTGCTTTCCTCACAAGTAGTGTATTTTTATCCTCAATTTACAGATGAAGAAGCAAGCAGTCTCAGATTTTACTCAGTGTCACACAACGGATGAGAAAGAGAACTAGGACTTTAATCCATGCCCTTTGATTCCAAGATTTTGTTCTTTTTCACCATATCATATTCTATTAGTAATACTGACATGTATTTGTATCTCTATCTGCATCCAAGAAAATTATAAAAGGAAAATTTCCTAAAATCAAAGTTCATCTAGTCCCAAATACCTCATTTTACAGAAAAAGGAAACTGATGATGATAGAAGCAAAATGAATTATCTAAAGTCACACAGCTTCCTGTTCAATACTGATCCCCGCTCACTATATATTTAAAGATGTAGTCCAGGATATAAATGTTAATTGTTTAGTTATAAGGGTTATCTATCTACTCATATAACATAGGTATCCTTCATCCAGTTGATTTTTCCTATGTGGATAATTAATCAAGTGTTTGTTAATGCTCTCCTCTTTCAGATATCTTACATTTACAATATTATCAGCCTCTAGAAGAAAAAGAAGGCATATGTTAGGTCTTCTGGTTAACATAGAATCATGAGGAAATCTTATAATAAGCTCCAAAAGAAATAAGAATAGCTTGATAAAATTTTTGAGATGGTCATACAACGTGGCAATTAACCATGCAGATCTAAAAAGTATTCAGTTACTTTCATATCTGGAAAATTGTCAATTTTATAAATAAGTATTTTATAACATCACACTTTAATACTTGTTATATTAATGTGCTATATGATGTCCTTGGTTTTTGAAGACAGGATATTAAAAAGAGACATCAAGTATACAACTATCTCAGAATTTAAGGAGTACTCATTCCTAATACTTTAACTCTAAAATTAGTTTATTTCCCTAATAATCGTCTAAAAGTAGATACAATCCATTAAGAGCAAAGGTATTTAAGCATAGTAAAGATGGCATAGTAAAAACAGAAGCCACAAAATATCCCTTCAATAAAATTTGCATATACTCTCCCACAAATACACAGGGTGTCCATAAGAAGAATAGAACAAAATTAGAGTAAGTACACTGTTAGTGAAGAACATACAAAGGGAGCATATGTGTCTAAGAAAACTCATGACTCTGGTAAAGACTCAGGGACTTTCTGTCTTTTCTCTCTTGTGAAATCTTTACAAAGCTCCTTCCTGAGTGCAGTATATCAGTTGGGTACCTTGTTCAGCTGTTCTCTCAAGGTCTGCTCCTCTCCAAAGCTTAATTCAAAATTGATGGGAATAGCTCTATTTTGAGTCTATAGTCATCTCTCTTTTATGCTGCCAGAAATCCTCCAGGTTGAAACTAGCTCAAGTGACTGTCTCTTTGCATCTGTGTCAGTCTGGAACATGTATTTCTGCTCCCTCATCTGTCTCAAACTGTTTTGACTCACCTTCCAATTTTTGAATAGGGTTTCTTCTTTTCAACAAATAGTTCCATTGGAGATTCAAGGCCAAAAATGAGGGAAGAAAAGAAAAAATCATCTATGCCTAAAAGTGATTCCTTCACAACATCCAGATTCTTCCTCAACTAAAGGCTCCTGCCTAAACTGTCATCAATTCTCTAACTCCAGTAAGTATTCTCTCCAGGGTTTATCTATTTAATGACTCTAAGGGAATGAATAATTTTTGTTTGTTTATCTAATAGTCCAATATATCCAAATATAGAAAAATATTTGCTACTTTCAGAATATTTAACAAGGATTCAGAGTGTTTTTCAGCTGAAAGGACAAGTAAAGTCAAACATTCTTAGAGATTCAAAATAATATAATAAAACTATTGAAGCACGTAGTTTTCCAAATATTTTTGGCAGCCACAGATGCTTCTTTGTTAAAGATACAAAGATATAAATTCAACATCAGAACTTCTGAAAAATAGAAGACATTGAACCACAATATTTAAATAATTATAGCAAGAATTTGACTTAGAGGTCTCCATGAAAGAAATATGCTATTTTTAACCACTTTCCATCTGCTTAGGAGACTTGAGCAAGTAATTATTCATTTAATTTGCTCTTCAGGGACCCCAAATTCCAGTGACTGAAATAAACAACAATCTTAAATTAAGCACAGAGGAAGATAGAGTGTCCCTCCAAAACATTCAATTTACTATATTGTGAAGTCCTTGAGGGCAAAAACTTTGCCATAGTTTTCTATATTTCACTCACCTACCCACCACTATCAATATCTAGCTTTGTATATAGTAGGGTTTTAACAAATATTGATGTATTATTTACTGAGTTAAAAAGACTAAAGTGACTTGCCCACTTAATAAAATAAATAATTTGAATTACTACTATACTAAAAAGTTGGATCATACCTTAAATTATACTGTTTTGTCTTAAAACAACTGATGCTGTTCTAGTGGCAGTGCAGAGAGTTGTGGGAATCTCCTTCTTTGGTCAGAGGCTCAGTTCCAACGTGAAAAGAATTCACGAACTCAAAAAGTCTGACTGGCAAAAGGAAAGTTTATTGTGTTGGCACTGAGAAGCCAGCTTTGACAGGAAGGCAGACTTTTTAGAGGACAGTTTCAGGGTTCCCCTCATCAAGCTATTTAAGTTCATTTAAGTCCATATTCTAACCTTTCTAAGAATTTTGCAACAAGTTCTGCCCTACCAATGAACTCAAAGATTATGTTATGATGTAGGAATCTAATTTTCGTGTGTCATTGATTATGCTGATTTTACTAATAGTGTGACTTTATCTGTTATTTAGCAGTAGCCATGAAAAGAAAATGAATAGCAAAGCTCTGGAGTTACTTATATTCTGTTCTAAAATAAATCCAAATAACTAGTAGTTTTAAATTTCTACCATGTTTTTTACAATACAGCATAAAGCAGGTGACTTTTTTCCCTTTTGGCTCAGATCTGTTTCAATGAATATATAGCAAGTTCTTTGATGACAAGGAAACTCTCTTCAATGCCTATTGGCAAAGATTCTACAACTATAGTCTTGGAAAATTGCCAGCAACAGTGACCACCAGGTGACTAGTGCAGAGTTATGAAACTAGCAGAATCATCATAGGTGGCTTTGAACTAATTTACTAATTATGCCAATTTGACTCATAAATGAGAATAAGGCAGAATATATATAGCATATTCTATTCTTGTTTTAGTCAGAACAACTCTCACAGACAGGTTATATACATTTGGATGGTTTCCATGTGAAGATTCATTCTTATTCCCAATATTTTCAGTGGTGGTTAGATTTCCAAGCTACTTTATTTAACCCATAGCATAAGTGAATTATGTTTAATTCTAATAAGGGTTCTACTCCTATCCATCATGGTAGGGTTCAGATTATCCTGAATTCTCAAAAGCTACTCCAGCAAAACACAAATCTGACACAAATCTAAGTAAGAAAGTTTATGCATATATTTTCTAGAGGTCAGATTAGTTCATGTCTTATCAACAGGCTGCTTGTAAAGTTAATTTTTTTTTACAACATACATTCATGAAAATCATGACTAAACTAAGACGCAGTGGTGTTGAGTGGAAGAAGAGCTCAAATCACAGATTCTTGACATATCAAAGCAAAGTTGATATTAACATGGTAAAGCTACATTATAATTAAAATAGTTTGGGAGAGCTGGCCTAACAATTAAGCTACTCTTTGTAGCGTTTCTATTCATTTTGAGTTCCATTTCTATGTAGCAAGTATTGGAGCTATAAAGTCCCTAGTCTACTGAAGTCCCATGAATCTGTTGCAGTGAGACTTTACCTTAAAACAATCTTTTCCCCTCTCTGTCCTAATGGGATGATGGAGAAACCAAAATGTCATGAGAAGGAAGATGTTCAAGAGTATATTACTCCCATGTCAATAAAAAAAGGTGACAAACTCACTGGTATGTATTAGTAAGGGGACTCCACCATCTTCCCCTGCTACAACCTCTGCTTCCTTTGGCTGATTAGATAAGAGGATGATTGGAAGAGAGGTTCTTATTTGCCAGGGAATACAAATAATGAAACGCCTTCTTCCTTTTTCTTCCCAGGAAAGTATATATCTCTATTTACTTCTGTCTATTTTTTAAAACTTATTTCTGTTTCTTTAGAACTTATATTTTATAAGCTGTTCACCCAGTCTCTAAAAAACAAAATTAAGATAGTGTGAGCTCAAATCCAGCCTTGACATTTACTAGCTATGTGACCTTGAACTAGTAATTTAACACATTGTCTCATAAGTAAACAAACAAATAAACAAATAGTTTGTGTTTAGCCCATTGCATTATTGGTATGATGTATTTCATTTGTTCAAGGAGAGTTGAGGGAAATAATAGTCATCTACATGAAAACAAAGACATTCTTTTTTAATTTACTGGAGAGTCATCATCTGGATGCTCAAAACAAACCAGAGTTATCTTACAAATAATGTGTATCATAATAGTATTATACATATAACATATGTATTGTGCATATAATAATACTATAAATATTATTATACCTTCCCTAAAGCAAAGAAAAGTTAAGCAAGAAAAAGATGAATACTGGTCATTATGGACACCACTGAGTCAAAAAAATTTAGGAGGAAGGAAGCTTGTCAAGTGAAGCTTTCTCCCAAAATACCTCTGAGATAGGCATCTTGGACAGCTTTTTCTTTCTATTCTTCTAATACCCAAGGAAGCTCAGACAAGAGTCTCAAAGAAGAAGTCATATCTGAAGAGAAGTAGTGGGAAAGAGGAGATCTACCCACACAAGAGTAAAGCTCAAGGTGGGAATAACTAGGTTTCCTCAGAATTAAAATAGAACAGTGATGAGGAGAAGAAAGTTCTAGGTACCATGACACCTTCCTTCCCTGACCTCCACTCCAGCAACTGGAGTCATTATCATCCTTCACCTCAAAATAAAAATGTCTTTATTTTTGTATATATTTTGCAATAAGTATCTGTTGATTAATTGATTAAAGTGTTTTACTATTCTGAACAAGACAATTGCCAAGTATTCTGAAGTTTTTGGTAGGACCATATTCATTAGTTTCTCACCCAATACCAGTCATCATTTCCTGCTGTTTAACATAATGTAAGATAGTAACAACTAGTACTCTGAAGAAGTTACTCTACTGAAAAGTATCATTGTACTTCCCATAGTCTCCAATATAGCTTCACTGTTTTTCTTTCAAGAATTAGTCTGGGATAGTGAAAAAAGGAAGAAAGGAAGAAATGAAGAAATGAAGCAGCAAATGAAGGAAGATAGTTATGGATATAAAGCTCTCTGATGCACAATCTTCACAATCCTGGCCATGAGAAGCCTTGAGAGAGTTACTAATAAATAGCACAGAAAAGAACTGATAAGTCCATCAAAAAAAATGAACTCAGGCTCCAGGAACAGCAAAAAAACTTTCTATTTTTTTGGACAGTATTCAGATTCACAAGTACAACTCAGTAATGGGGGAGGAGGGGGATGGGAGAAGGAAGGGAGATAGATAATGAGAGGAGAGAAGAATGCCATTTTGGAGGAAATCATGCATTTGTAAACATTCAAACATAATTTACAAGCAATTTGAATTTTATGCAAATATTGTTTGAGTCAACTGTGTGTCTATGAAATATATTCTTGAAAAAAAAGAGAATCTGAAGTGGAATGAATAACCCTAGTCATTCATATAAATATTTACAATAAATAATAGGAGGGGATGGAGGCCTGAAGTGGCCTATCCCTGAATTATTGTGTATTTCAGATCCATCCCAGAGCTCAGAAAGCTCCGTTTTGCCCCAAATCACATCAGACCAAAAAAGTATTGAAAATATTGCACTCCCTGAGTTTTTCTAAAGATCTTTTTATCCTGGAAAGATCCAAACAAAGCCTTGGTGAGAAAGAAATGCTCATAGCGGGACATTTCTTAGTACTCAAATAGAGAAATCGAGTTGTTGATCTTTTTTTTTTCCTTCTCTGACTTAACACTCAATGCTGATAATGACCATCAGATATCCAAATTGAATTTGGAGTTGGAGAACTTGCATTCGAATCTTTTCTTTATCACAAATTATCAAGGTTAGTGACTTCACCTTTCTGGGTCTCACTTTCCTTATTTTCAAAATACAGGGAGTTGGAGTAGACAGTCTCTAAGGTCCATTACATCTCTCTGATACCAATTATAGAAAAAACAGAAATGAAAGCCAAAATGAATGCCAAGGATTCTGATATCACTTAGGACACAGTTTCATAGAATAAAAGAACTGGGAAGTAATTTTGGAAATCATCCAGTGTAATATGAGAGGAAGAGTATTACATATAAAGGACCTTTGGCCAAATCCTAGCTCTGTTGAGTATCATATGTGTGACCTTGGACAAATTTCTCTGGATTTCAGTAGCTTCATCTGCAAAATGAAAATTTTGAAGAAGATAATCTCTAAGGTTCCTTCCAACTCTGAATTCTGTGATTCAGTTTAATCTCTTCCTTTTTCAGGTAAAGAACTGAAATCTAAAGCAATTAAGCAATTTGATCAAGCTAAATAGTTGATGAGGTAAGATTAGAATTCTAGTCTTCTTCCTTGCATTTCCTTTTTCTTTCTTCTATCTTTCTTACTATCTTTCTTTCTTACTATCTTTCCATGAATAAAGTATACTTTCTGCACTTTGAAAATAGGTTTAAAAAGCCAGCAAAGGAAGCAATTAGAGAGACATTCCAAAGAATGCTCAAGTCTAGTTCAGCACAGTACTTCCCAAGCAATTCACAAAGACCCTGAGTTGTAGAGTAGGTGCTGATCTTTTTTTGGTAGAAGGACTTGTCCTTCTTAAGAAGTCCTATCCTATGAAGTTCTAAGTCCAAACCAAAAGAGAAGAGAAGAAAGGAAAGAAGAAAGAAAAGAGGGAGGGAAGAAATGAGAGATAGGAAGAGGGGAAAATGAAAAGAGGAAAAAAAAAGATTGTATGTAATTTAAAATGAGGTTTGTACAGGCAAAACCAAAATCAATTCTTTTTAAACAAATTTGAATACTGACTAATAAATAAAAAAATCCCTTAACAGCATTTCTGGGGAAATGGCATTGTTTATAGATGTATTAAGATCATCACAAGTCTATTGGGAATCATTTTCTCAGAAATAATTCCCTCAAAATAAACAAAATTTATTTGCACTGAAAGAGAACAATCTCTTTAATATAGTCTCAAACAGCAACTGTTCAAGCTAAATGAAATAGAAAAGCTTTATCCCTGCAAACCGGTCATAACAGAATATATGCATTCTTTGTTAGGAAAATGGAAAAATTTAAATTTTTTAAAAAGAATTTTCAAATTAAAATGTGAGCTGCATTATTCCAATGAATAATCAGAAAATGGAAACCATCAATATACCATATTCAGATACCCCTGTTTATCTCTAGCTAACAAAATGCCTTGCAAATAATAGATGCTTAATAAATGTTTGATGAATTGAAATACACTAATGTCATTGTTGTAGCTATGCTGACATCACATGTAATTTTCATGATTAACTAGCAGGAAATTAAATATAAAAAGATGAGTTATTTAGAACTTCACTAAGAAGGAAAGAGATGAGGCAAAAATCACCATTTGTCAAGTGGAATGATTATATATATCTTAGTTACATACATGTTGCCTCTCCCATTTGAATGTAAACTTGAGAGAAGGAGCTATTTTTTGCCTTTCTTTGTATCCCCATATCTTAGTACAGTGCCAGGAGCACAATAAGTGCTCAATAAATGTTTGTTGACTGACATCTAATTTTTCAGTCTCTTGAAGAATAGCTAGAGTAAAAATAGGTACAACTGGAATAATGATCTCAGAATTTCTTCCCATCCTCACATAAATATGTCACTTCTTGCTAAAGGATATAGATTTTAAAACTCACATGATTAAACCTAGATGGCAAGATCTATAATGAAATACCTGAAGCATATCCCTCATAATAAAATGAACAGAATGGTAGACCTCAATTTAGAGAGATCTAGATTCAAATCTTGCCTCTGATAATTATTAGTTACATTATGATCAGAAAATTACCTAACTTCCCTAAATCACAATTATGTTATCTATAGATTGAGTATTATAACTATACCTAGCTTACTATTTATTGTGAGAACCACCTAGAAAATGTGCATAAAGTGCTTTATAAAGCACTTTACAAAATACTATATAAATTTCAACTATTGTTATTATGCTATTCCTTCATGAAGTTGTTAAGTTTTTTCCTGCAAGCTTGCCTTGGACATTTTGACACATTTAATATGACACATTGAACCCCAGGAGAAGTGATCCCACCATCCTTTAGCCATATGACTTAAAATCAAAGATATTTTAAAAATTCCAAGATGCCACAAAAAAGATACTAGAGCCTTCCACAGCCTGACACAGTGGAATCTTGTTCAGGGCTTGAGGCAGGAGAACACAGAAAATGAAATGCTTTGCCTCATATTCTAAGGCATATTTGAATTTGTCACCATATTCTCTTATGAGATGGATGCAAAGGGAAATTAAAGAAACTCTCTGGTAGGAATGGCTTACACTTTCTGAGAAGTGGAGGAAGGATTAAAATGGGAAAAAAAGGAAAATTAATCTGTTTCCCAAAACAATGATTTAGTACCATATTCCTTCAGCTATGTTCTAGAATACATGTATTTTTTCTATTTTTAAATGGCTTACCCAAAAGAGCATTATCTCTGCAAGGGTGCCACAGGACTCTATTCTGACTTAAACATTTTTGTCAATGATATAGATAAAGACACAGATGGCATACTTAGCCAAAAAAATCCAAAAATATTTTGACCAGCTGGAATGATGGACCAAATCTAAGGATGTGAAATCTAGTAGTGATAAATATAAAGTCCTACACTTAGAGATTAACTATATAAGTACAAAATGAAGGAGATGGGATATTAAACTAGTTTATATGGAACAAAAGCTGTTGGAGAATTTGGTGATCAAAATTTGGAATCTCCTTGCTCTAGAAATTATCAAAATATAGTTTATCCTTCCGCATTCTAACTTTCCCCATAGAGGTTTTAATATAGCCTAAGTCATAGAAGTAACTAAATGGGATTTGGGGGAGGGGGAGTTTTGTAGAAACCACAGGTGGCATGCAAAGGATACATAAAAGATTTAGAAACTCAGAAATTCATAAAATATGTGTATGGTATTACATAATACTAATATATTTTATCTTTTAATGCCATAATGATTAGGACTTCTCTGGGACAAAGGGAATGCCAAAAATTTTTACTCAAATTTTCCAGATTTCTAAGGTACTGTGCTCCTAACTCCTGTGATGAGGAAGGGATAAAAGCATTTGAGATATTACCTATTCCTTCCAGCTTCATCAAACCATTTGAAAACAGTAATAAAATCTCAGCCTTCCATAGTTATTAAGAACCCAGACACAAAACCTTTTCAGGCTCTTAACCAAGAGTAAAGCATCAAACACAAGGACAGACAAGTATCAAGTATTTTCCCAAACTATCTACCTTAGCCCTATTCTACTTCCCTAATCAGGCCAAGTATGTTCTGCCTTCCCCATTCATTGTTTCCTCCAGAACCTTCATTCTATTATGAACAAAATTGCTTTCATCTTATCTTCTTCATTTCATACTCTTTCCATCTTCTTGTGTGCTCCTCTCAGAAGAGAATGCACCCCTAGTCATTATCTCAAGTGCATTTCATGCATATTTACATTATAGTGGACTATGAAGAAAAGCAAATATGCTCCTTATTTATAACTTACCCTTCTAGAGACCCTCTGTTAGCTGCCATCTATCAACAAAATCTTTTTCTTTGATTTTCTTTCTGTTTACCCTACCCAAATCTTCATTTCAGTTACCTTCTTATTTTCAAGTGATTATTTTCCTTTTATCAGTGAAGATCAACTGCACTATTCCAGTCTTGTTTTCCTTCCCAACAACTTCATTAGAGGATTTTAAAACATATACTGTTTTGTGTTCTGACCTTCATATGCTCTTACCTCCCAGGTCTTCAACCTCTCCAATTTCTATGACCTACAATTACATTCCACACCTTGATCCTACCAGTGTCCGTAATTACTCTGTCTTGACAATGCAGAAAGAATTCTTCCTCATTCTGATCATAAATGCTTATCCTTTCATCTCTCTCTCTCTACTTTACTTCTAAACCTATTTTTACTCTCTTATAAGACCAACAGCCCCTCCACTCACTTCATCTTTCTCTCTGACTCTGTAATTAAGCAGTGAAACTACACTGTTCTCTACCCTTGAACCCTTTGACTCTAATTCTATAGGCATTTACAACTTGCCAATACAACATTAAATAGAACCCTCACTACTACAGAGAAATGCATTTATTATTCCCTGATTTACTCACACTACCCAAAATAACGATTCCAAATCTTCTTTTTTTTTCCTCAACTTCTTATATTAACACCTCTTCTTCTCTCTCTCAGCAAAGGATCTTGACTTATGTTGTATTAAGAAATTTAAGGGCATCATTATCACTTTCATCATTTCCTACTTTTTCCTCCTTTGTTTCTGTATAACAAAAAGGGAATCCTTGCTGAAATCAGTATGTTTACTTGTGCTATCATGTACCTTGCTATCCTCCAATACCTCAAATAAATGCCACTCCTTAAAAACTTGTCCCTAATATATTCTGATGGAAGTGGATCTCTTCGATAAAGAGAGCCTTAATTGATCAAAGATGGACAGAAGCAGCTACACCCAGAGAAAGAACACTGGGAAATGAATATAAACTGCTTGCATTTTTGTTTTTCTTCCCGGGTTATTTATACCTTCTGAATTCAATTCTCCCTGTGCAACAAGAAAACTGTTCAGTTCTGCACACATATATTGTATCCAGGATATACTGTAACCTATTCAACATGTAAAAGACTGCTTGCCATCTGGGGGAAGGGGTGGAGGGAGGGAGGGGAAAAATCGGAACAGAAATGAATGCAAGAGATAATGCTGTAAAAAATTACCCTGGCATGCGTTCTATCAATAAAAAGATATTTAAAAAAAAAACTTGTCCCTAAAAATACCCTCTATTTCACAGATATCTTTTTTCTACTCTCATTTATAACAATCACACCCTTTAAAAAATAACTTCATTAAAAAAAAAACTCCATTTGACCTTACCATCTCTTCCTAGCTACCATCCAATATTTCTCTTCCTTTTCATGACCAAAATCTTTTTAAGAAAAAAAAATCTTCAATCATTATCCCATTACCTTTCACTTACTTCCCATTTCCTTGCAATCTGACTTCTGATCCCAATACTTGACTGAAATTGCCTTCCATAATATGAGCAGTGATCTAATTGCTGCATGCTATGGTTTTTACACATCTTCATCCCTCTTGACCTCCATGTTGCTTCTGACAATGCTGAATACTTCTCCATTGACATTCTCTTTCTTCTTGGCTCCTGTGACTCCTCCAGTTTTCTTCCTAACTAGTATTTGACCAGTTTTTCACAGATTCTTTTGCTGGATCATCACTGCTGTACTCTAACCCCAGCATTCTTAGTTGAGATTCAATGTTGAGATGCAATAAGCCACTGCAAATCACTAAATATTTAAAAAAAGAGGAAGTTTACTTTGATCTAATACTACAAGATTACATAGCAAGTATACAGTGGTATTTAGTATCTCTCATCTCCATCTGGAAATATGTCTGGTCAGTGTGTCATTGTTGTTGTTCAGTCATTAATTATTTTCGACTCTTCGTGACCCCATTTGGAGTTTCCTTGGCAAAGATACTGTAATGGTTTCTCCTTGCTTCTCCAGCTCATTACAGATAAGAAAACTGAGGCTCTCAATGTCCCAGGAGAATATGACTATTTGAGTGATTTCAG
Source organism: Antechinus flavipes (assembly GCF_016432865.1). Lineage (NCBI taxonomy): Eukaryota > Metazoa > Chordata > Mammalia > Dasyuromorphia > Dasyuridae > Antechinus > Antechinus flavipes. The sequence continues at coordinate 260,875,026 of NC_067400.1, forward strand.
GCATTCTCTAAGTCTGAGAAACCCTAAATAGTTGTGGCTGGGATCTTTTATGTTACCAGGTTAAAAAAAAAAAAAAAAAAAGCTACATCAGGGAAATCTGGAAAACATTGGACAATATTAATCACCATATCCCATTCCAGGCAATCAAAATCTTCAGATTCTACCTAGGCCCTTCTCTCTCTTCTCTCAATATGCTCTGGGCAATAACTTCAGGTTGCAGATTCAATTATCATCTCTATATGAAAAGATTCCCAAATATATCTAACCCTAATCTCTTTCCAGAAATACAGGCCTGTATCACTACCTGCACATTGGATATCTCCACATGGATGTCCCATTGGAATCTCAAACTCAATATATTCAAAACCAAAATTGATTATCTTCCTCTCTCAAACCAACCTTCCTCTTACCTTCTTATTTTTAGTGAAGCTATCATTGTCCTTCCAGTGATCCAGGTTCATAACTTCAGAATGATCCTCAAATCTTCCCTTTCCCTCAATTCCCATTATAAAATCAATTCACAAGTCTTTTTCATCTAACTCCCACAATATTTATCATAAGTATTCCTTCTTCTGTATCCATATAACCTCTGCCCTAATTCACACCCTCAACTATTGTCTGGACTACTTAATACTACATTTATTTTATGCAATTGTGTAGGCTGTCCCCTCCCACTACCTGGAATGCATTCTCTCTTCTTTCCATCTCTTGGAATCCAAAAATTCAAAAGATTCAAAGACTTCTTCAGAATCTCAGATCAGGTTTTTTCTCCAGGAAGCCTTTCCTAATTTCCTCTGTAGTCAATGTGCAATGTGCTCTTGCTACTCAAATCATCATGTAATTATTAACTTGTTCACATGTCCTTTTCCCCAATAGGAAGAAGGTTATTTCCTAGATGGAAATTTTTTTCTTTTATTTTTGTCTTTGTATTCCCATTATACAGCACAGTAGTTTGCATTACAAGGATCTATGATTGCAGTTTTTCTATGACTTACTAGATATTTATTAAGAATTATTATATTCATTTTTTTGTAGCAAACTTGGGGATAGAGCTCTTTAAATTAGTCTAGACTGCCTTCCAGACAACAGAACAGGTATATTATTCCTCATTTGGTACAGAACTAAAGTATTTCTGGGTTGCAAGCACCTTTTAGAATCTTCTATCTTCTGTCTAGCCTTCAAAAACCCAGAGAAGCCTAAATGGCATGATGAGATATGGGAGCAAGGAATTATGGGACTTATCTTATATACATAGTAAACATTTAACAAATGTGAATTCAGTTGAACTGGAATTGAATTTAAAATCTATTTTAACTTTAAATTGCACTAACAAAAAAGTATGATGTCTACAATGACAAAATTAATATTTCTATTGTACTCTGCCAAGATTATACACTGAATTATTTTCCAGTATGTCTGATTTTAGAAGAGACTTTGACAAATAAAACATCTAGGTAATGACCAAAAGTGAGAGACTTAAAACCAAGCCCTAGATGCAGATAATTTAAAAGAACTGAGAATAGTCTAACATAAAGAAAAAAAGATTAATAAGGGACTAGGAGAATGGAAAGAGACAGAAAAAGGTAGCTGTGTTCAAATATTTGAAGAATTGTCACTTAAAAAACAAATTAAATTTTTTTGTTTTGTTTTTTATTTGCTTGTTTTGGGTCCTAGAATTTTCTACTTCTTATAAACCAGGATAGTGAGTAAAATATTTTAACTTAATATAAAAATGTGCTCCCAAACATTTCAAACTATCAAAAATAGAATGAGTTATCTCATGAGACCTTATATCTTTAGAGAGTCTCAACAACATCTTGTCAGGTATAGTACAGATGTAGATTTTGGTTTGGATGATCTCTAAATCCCTTCCAGATCTAGATTCAATATGTTTAACAACCAGGTTTCAGAGATGAAGAGTAAAATGTACATACAACATACTTTTCAGTTTAACCTGAATTATTATTTGCCCCTTAATTTTCTTAAGGCTATGCAATAAAAAAATGTTAATAAAATGAAGACCTGTTACCAAGTATTTTCCAATTTCCAAAGTATAAATGTCCACAATTTAATGATCATATTAAATAATAATTTAACAATAAGTAAAGCTTTCTGGAATCAGGTCAAACTGGCTCTAATACACTCTTGCCTACATGGATGCTATTGGTCTCTAGATATGCCTATGGAATAAAATATAATCCTTAGGCTTATGAGATTTAGAGCTCTTTAGGGATGATCAAATATGATTCCTTCCTTTAACAACTGAAGAAACTGAGTCTTAGACAATTTGTGATTTGCCCAAAATCAGATTCCAGTTTAACTTTCAAATCTTATTTCACAATGGAACTTCAAACACTACATATTCCAGGCCATCTGGATTTGTTCCCTAATCTGTCTGTAATGTATGCCTGGAATACATTCCTTTCTCTCAAATATCTACAGAGAAGTTCTTCCCTTCTTTCAAAGGTTAGCTCTGGTGGTATCTGTTCCTTCCGTGATCCCCAGTCCTTGACTAAAAATGGTCTCTTCTTCCTCAAATTTCCTTAGAGCACTTTGGACTTCTTTGTTCCTGTCACATTCCATCTTGTATCATACTAATTTGTAGGTGTATTACATTCCTCTATTGGATTATAAATTCCTCAAAAGCAGCATTTGAGTCTCATTTTTCAACTTTATGTGTCCCATGCCCAGTCGAGTGCTTTTACATAATACAGAATTAATAAATGTTGTTGAATGGAATGACAAACTCAACCATGATAGAAAGGTCAACAGTTTTTGCAAAGAATTTCCAGTCTGAGCCATAAAAGCAACAACAGAGTATTCTTCTCAGTGCCATATGTAAAGCTAAGAAGAATCAGGAATCCCCAGTAGACTTAACTTCCCAAGTTTTTTCTATTCTTTTTAGTGTTTTTTTTTTTTGTCTTTTCAAATCCAGCTCTTTATTCACTAGTTTAACACAGAAAGATTTGTCATTCTGTCTGTAAAAAGTCCCCCCCCCCCCATTTTGAGTCCTAGGGAGTTGCCTGAGGCAAGTAGGAAAGTGACTTAAACTTATGTCAAAGAAAAAAGGTTCAGGAGAAAAGGCAAGGATTGATTAAAACTTTCTCTTGCTGAGATTGAACAGATCAAGGAGAAAAACAGAATATTTTTATTTTGTAGAAATGCTTTGCCAGGTTCAATTAATTTAGAATTCTCCATACCTTTATATTTGGGTCTGGTCTTTCCAGAAATGTAGTAACGGTCTTGTTCCAGAGAGAAGTTTAGGGTTACTAAAAAGAATTATGCAAATTCCTCTGGATGATTCAACCTGTTCTCATCCCTCTCAATTCTGCTCATTATCTTCTGTGAGTATCTATGCAAGAAATGGGCTAAGTGGATAAAATGCTAGGTCAAGAAGTGGGTCCAGGTCTTAGACACTTGCTATGTGACTTTAGCAAGTAACTTGATTTCTGTTTGACTAGAGGCAGCGGGGTGGCTCAGTGAATAGAGCCTTGAAAGCAGACTTGATTTTAAATCCAGCCTCCAATACCTAATACCTGTGTTATCTTGGGCAATTCACTTAATTTCTGTTTACTTTAATTCTCTGGAGAAGGAAATGGCAAACCATTCCAGCAACTTTGCCAAGAAAACCCCATGGACTACATGGTCCACAGGGTCAGGAAGAGTTGGAGATGATTCAACAAGAAAAGTGCAAGAAATAAATGCATGCCCCATTGAGAGCAGAATATGTATTCACATTCCCATCCCTATTGCAGTTTAGTCAGTAGGAGCTCTTGCCTCCTCCCCTGGTCTCCTTGCTCAGCCCCACTAACTTGAGGCTGCTTTATGCTTATTGCTTGAAGTATAAAAGGCTTTTCTGGAATGGGGGTGGAGAGACTGAGATTATTCAAAAGCTCTAACTGCCTTTCTAAATTCTTTAATTAGTCACTTCTGTGGGAATAGCATCATTTTTTTTTCTTTGTATCCTTTTTAACTAGGTTCTTTTAATTCCTAAGAAGTAAAGTAGTTTTTAAATTGAATTTTATGGTTCATAAGTGTTTATTGCATTTTAAACCTTGAACTGGCTCTAGAATTGCCCTACAATACTTTTCTATCAAGCCATATTATATACAATAAAAATTGCAACCAATAAGGGAAATGTGAACAAAAGAAACAGACTTATGTGGATACTATTTAATATTATCCTAAATAATAAATCAAAGAACATTAATCATGGGATCAATAAATAAAAATAGCTAGAACTATATAACACTGTAATGTTTGTGAAGCAGTTTATCAATATTATCCTTACAATAACCCTGGGAAGGTGGTGCCATGAGTATCCCCATCTTACAGAAGAGAATACAGAGGCAAATACTAGTCAAGTGACTTGTTCAGAGTCACAGAGAAGACAAATATCTGAGGCAGGATTTAAATTCAAGTCTTCTTAACTCCAGGTTCAGCACCCTATCCATTGTGCCAACTAGCTGCCTTGATAATCAAAAATAAATAAATAAAAATGAAACAACATGCCAAAATCTGAGGGGAAACTGCTAAAGTGGTCTTTAGAGGAAAATATACTTCTCAACACTCAAACTAATGAATGAGAGAAAGACTAATGAAATGAGCATTCAGTTAAAGAAACTACAAAAATAACAAATTAATAATCCCAGAAAAGCACAAAGTATAAATGTTTAAAATCAAAGGCAATGTATTCAAAAAGGTTATTGAGATAGAGGATAAAGAAAATTTTGCTGGAAAAAGTAATAAAAAGAGGAGCAAAGATGTCGAGGAAAAATGAAAAAAGGAGAGGGGGATTTATAGTCAATAAAGAGTAAATAAAGAAAATTACCAGAAAGTATTATATCTAAATGAAGTGATTGATCCATAAACTATGGGATATTGATCTATAAGGAAGAATAATGAGGCCCTTGTCATCTCTTTTGATTTGTGTCTCTTTTCCTGAGCATAGATGAGTGAACCTAAGGTGGACATTGCCAGCCTTGGTGACAGGCTTTTGTGTTCAATGCATAAAGAATTCCCAGGTCCCTCAATTAGTGCTAAATGGCAGCAGGAAGAATTTTCTGCATCAGAGAGCATGACCACTGACAGAAAGAAGAACCTAACTTGTCTCTTAGCTGGCATTCTTGGCTTTATCTGAGTCATCCTGTATAACCTTTCCAGACCCTATTTTTTAGTAAATTTATTATTTTTTTATTTTTAACACTATTTTTTCATTTTAAGTTTTGAATTTCTCTCTCCCTTGAGTTTATCTCCCATCTATTGAGAAGGCAAGCAATATATTCATTATGCATGTGAAATTATGCAAAACATATGTCCATATTAAGTATGTTGCAAAAAATAAAAAAGAAAGTGAAAATATTATATTTCAATCATCACTCAGAGTTTATCAGTTCTTTTTTGAGAAGCAGATAGCATTTTTCATCATGATTATTTCAGAATTGTCTTGGATCATTGTATTGATCAAAGTAGCTAAATCTTTTATAGCTGATCATCATAATACTGCTATTACTGTGTGCAATGTTTTCTTGATTCAGCTTGCTTTACTTTTCATAAGTTCATATAAGTCTTCCCAAAGTTTTCTAAAACCAACTCCCTCATCATTTCTTGTAGCACAATAGTATTCCATCCACAATTTTATCTCAGCTTGTTAGGTCACTAATGGAAATCTCTTCAATTTTCAATTCTTTGGCATGAAAGAAGAACTGCTATAATATTTTTGAATGTATAGGTCCTTTTCCTTATTCTTTGATCTCTTTGAGACATGGAACTTCAGTTGTAGAATCACTGGGTCAAAGGGTATATGTGGTTTTATAGCCCTTTGGGCATGGTTCCAAATTGTTCTCCAGAATGATTAAAATAGTTTATAATTCTACCAATGGTATTTTAGTGGCCATTTTTTTCACATCCCTTCTAGCATTTGCTTGACCTTGCTAATATATCACGTAGGGCCTGTCATGGTTTGTCCTATAGCATTACCTGTGGATAAGGCAGCCCTTGTACCCACTGACATAGGAGTGGGAGTGAAGGGGAATAGAGTATCATTAAAACAGTACATTTCATGAGGAAGGGGGAAGTTCAAACCCAAGTAGTAGCAGAGCTATAACCCTAACACTGGAGTGCAGTAGCGGCATTCAGCCTTGGCAAAGTGGGTGTTTCTAATTCCTAACATGAGAATAATGATCAGATCACAGCAGTGACCTCAAAGAGTAGTAGCAGTAGCAACAACATTGCTCATATCCAAGCATAAGAGAGCAGAATTCAGACTTCTGAAGTAGTAGCCACATTGCTATATCACAAAAGAGTTTCTACAGAATCAACTAAAAGCTAATTGAAGCAATGAGCAACTTCAGCAAAGTTGTAGGATATAAAATAAACCCACATAAATCATCAATATTTCTATATACTACCAGCACAACCAGGTAACGAGATAAAAACAGAAATTTAATTTTTAAAACTGCAGACAATACAAAATACCTGGGAGTCTACCTGCCAAGACAAACCCAAGGATTATAAGACTGCAATTACAAAACACTTTTTACACAAATAAACACAGATCTAAATAGTCGGAGAAATTTTAATTGTTCATGATTAGGCAAAGCCAATATAATAAAAATAACAATTCTATCTAAGTTACTTTATTTATTCAGTATCATACTAATTTAACTACCAAAGAATTGTTTTATATAGAACTAGAAAAAAAAATGTACTAATAAAATTCATCTGGGAGAGCAAAAATCAAGAGTATCACTAAAAAAAAAAATGTGAATGATGGTAGTGTAGCTCTACCAGATCTCCAACTATATTACAAAGCAGTAATCATCAGAAATAAACAGATACTGCCTAAATAGAAATAGAGTTGAATCAGTGGAATAGATTAGGTACACAATACAGTCATAATATTTCCAAATATTTCCAATATTTCCAAATTGGATATTTCCATTTTCAAACTGGAATATTTTGGAATTTTCCAAATATTTCCAAAAATATAATATCCAGAAAAATTACCTATGATTTGAATGAGGAAAAAAATGGACATTCAACAGACTTGCAGATTTTTAGGACTCTCTATCAACCAAACCTGAGCTAAATAGAAAATTTAACACAGAAGAGCTAATATCAAAGATCAGTTTCAAAGAACTCAACATGAACAAATTGTTTATGTTTTTTTTTTTTAACTGGGAAATGTATACCATATATTTAAGATTGACATCAACAATAAGGTCACTCAAAAGAAAGAGTGGGGCAGAGTTAACATAAAAATAGTAATTATGTTATACAAATGAGGTGCAGAAGAAGAATAGATACAGAGGCATTAAAGGTGGAAGGAGGGCTTGTAGTTCTGAAAACCCACTCTCAGGAATGGGTTAAATTGGCAACACTACTTTTATACCATGATGGATATAGCAGTTCCAAAATCTATAAAGAAATAAGGGAGGAGGGATGAGCAGTCAAGGAAGCAAAGGGTGAGGGAAGAAAACAAGGGAGGGATCCATGGGTGGGAGGAGGTTAAATAATAGCAAGGCTAGTTAAGGAGAAGAATTAAAGCAAAGAGTCAGCAGGAATAGGAAAGATAAGTGTGTGTATAAATGGGGGAAGAGGTGGACTCTGTGTGTGTGTGTGTGTGTGTGTGTGTGTGTGTGTGTGTATTATGTATATATCTATATGTGTATACATAAGTATATCCTTTTTTAACTAACTATACCCTTCTTGGAGATAGGGAAAGGATGAAAGGGAGGAAAAAGAATAAAGTTTAAAAAGTATGCAGCAAAAAACAAAAGAACAATTTATAAGCAATTAAAGAAAAGATGGATACTTCCGTGGATTTCTTCAACAAAGAGAAGATCTAACTCAGTTTCAATTGATCAATGATGGACAGAAGCAGCTACACCCAAAAAAAGAACCCTGGAAAATGAATGTAAACTATCGGCATTTTTGTTTTTCTTCCCGGTTGTTTTTACCTTCTGAATCCAATTCTTCCTGTGCAACAAGAGAACTGTTCTGTTCTGCACACATATATTGTATCTAGGATATACTGTGACATATTTAACATATATAGGACTGCTTGCCATCTCTGGGAGAGGGTGGAGGGAGGGAAGGGAAAAGTCAGAACAGAAGTGAGTGCAAGGGATAATGTTGTAAAGAAATTTTTTTCAAAAGAAAAAAAAAAGAAGTAAACTTCACCTCCTTCAGCAAAAAAAAAAAAAAAAAAGATGGATACTTCTAATTATAATTTCATATATATATATATTCCTTGAACTGGTAATTTGTTGTCATATATTTTGAAAACTCTCTGATGTTCTGTTGGGCATATGATAATGTTCTCTTTTGTTTTGTTTTATTTTGTTTTGTATTTCTTTTCTGTTTTTCTTTTTCTTATTCTGTTTTTAAATAAAAAAGATTTTAAAAATAAATAAATAACCATATTAATCTAAGTTTAATAATTCCAAAGATTCAAGCTTTAAGGGTAAGAACTAACCATTTGACAAAAAATGCTATTAAAAACTACAAAAGAGTTTGGTAAAAATTAGGCATATACCAACATCTTATACTGTATATCAAGATAAGGTAAAAATGGGTCCATACTTTAGATATAAAAGGTTAAATAGGTAAATTAGAGGAAAACAGAAAAATATTTCTGGCAGATCTACAGATAAGGAAAGAATATATGACCAAACATAATATTATATGGGAAAATAACAATTCTTCATGTGGGTACCCTGACCTTATGAGATCTGTACATATGTATCCCTCTTATATGTTCCCCATGTGTACCAATCTCCCTCCTCCCCCATTGATGTCTGCTTTTTTGGTGAAATGTTTCCAATGTTTTAGGTGGAGAATATCCTCTTCTGATTTTTCTTACTTAATTAAATTTTTTTATCCTCTGAACTAATTGTGTGCCCTTGTTTTACTATGGGAAAATGTAAATACATTAAGTCTCTTAGCTATGATTTTTTTAGTGGGTAATAAGAACAAAAATTTAGAGGTGAAAGGTCATTTAGTCCAAAATCATAATTTTTAGATGAGGAAGCTAAGGTCTAAATATTTACAAAATCAGTTAATCATAAAGCTAGGATCCCAACCTAAGTCTTCTAACTGAAACCTACTGTACCATATGGAATCCTACACTGTATTCTGTGAGATATAGACCCATTGAGTACCTTGAACCTGGGGTAGCTATTCTGAGGATCTTATACATGAAAAGTGGTGAACAAGATGCTACATAGAAATATTCTCCTTATTCTCCCCAGATAGGATTTATTCTAATAAATCTTTTCTATTGGTTACATACTTACAGTGAGAGTCCTAATAGCTGAGTCACTGAAACAAAGACTACAGTTTTGTAATGCTTGTTGCCTGCTTCCATATTGGTTTCCCAAAATATTGTACCATTTCATCAGTATTGTAATAGTGTATCTTTTCCCCATTGATATTTACCCTGATTATTATTGTTTTTAATCATCTCTGCCATTGTCATGAATGTAAAGTTGCTTTGATTTGTGTTTCTCTAATTATTAGAAAATGTGAACACTTTTTTTGAGAGAATTAGTAATCATTTGTATTTCTTCTTTTAAGAATTTCCTGTTGATATTGTTGCCCAGTTATCAAAAGGGGAATTAATTTTCCTCTTGGAAATCTGTCTCTCTTACAAACTTTATATGTCAGGTTTTTATCAGAAACATATTTATTCCAACTGGTTCTTTTCCTTTTTATTCTGGATTCATTTTTCTTTATTTTTTAAACAATCTAACTCATCTATTTTGTCTCCTATGATTTCTTCAGTTTATTGAATTGATAAGATCATTTTCTTTCTCTCCAAATTGTGATATCTAATTATAAATCTTCAAATTTTTATGATATGCTTATTGTGATAAATGCAATGATAGACATTTGTTTTAAGTTAAAATGATGCTTATAAGGGCTTCTCCCAACCTCCAGCTTACTTTTTCCTTTCTACTAAAAACCTATTTGCATAATTCAGAATATAACAGTTAGTTTCTAATTATGCAGGTTGCATATTGTTTTCCCTAGAAAACAAAATTAAGTTCTGTTCTATGATTAGTACAAGTGGGAAGTATAACTGAATACATCTGCTGTGTTTAATGACCTAACAGCAGTATGGGAAACTTGGTTTGAATGATTTGACATACATGTTTTTCTGTGATGAGTTTTACTTGCAGATCATTATTTCACAGGGAGAATTTTCTGTATAGAAAATGGGAAGTGGAGGGGAAGAAAGCATCACTGGGAAAGAATCAAAAAGCTTCTGTTACTTAGCAGAATGTTACTTAGCAGAAAAGTATAATTATTTTTTAAAGGATAACATTTTTTTAAATCTTCCACAATGGGGCTCCTAAATAATTATTTGCCCTTTGACAAGAAATTTCGTAACCCTGAGCTTCCATTTCCTTATTTGTAAGACAAGGGTATTGGATCTCTAACATTCCTTCTCGCTCTACTTTTATGACTGTCCCAAAATCCACTTTTCTCTTCTTTTAGAGGAAACACCTAAGTGACAACCACGCCATAAATTAATACAGCTTGTCTGTTTTGGCTAATAAAGTCCTTTTTATAATTTTCTGGCTCTCAGATGTTTACCAGATAAATAAAGTTGCCCAAATCAAATTGATTTCCATTTATTAAATACCCATTTTGGGTCAGGCACTATGCTAAGCACTGAGAATATAAAGAAAGACAACATAAAAATCTCAAGAAGCTCATATTCTAATAGCTGGGCACTGAAAAGAAAAGAGATTTATTCTTCTGTAGTCTTAATATGCTTATTCCCTCCACTGATGATTTCAATGCATCTTTCCCAATTCAGTGTAATTCCTGTCCATATCCCTAAAAGTTTTCCATAGTCCACCCAAAATTTGCAGTTCCATCCACCATGTGGAGGATCTTCCTTTAGCCCTCTTGACTCTAATAGAACAGAGCACATAGTCTCCCCATTGTTTTTTAATTGTTCCCATAGCCATTTCCCTGACCAATCTTTCTTTTTTTCATGGTCATACATTTCTCTAATTATAACCTTTATGATCCTCCTACAAAATTCCTCATTTACAATGGACCCCAGCTCACTCATTTGTAACACGGACCTCTCCATCACTCTTTAGGTCAATGAACTTTAATTCTTTGTAGACTGAGATGTGTCATAATTTACAGTGAAGACTATCACCAGAAGAATATCAGCATGAAAAAAATGGGCTTTTATTTCAGTAAGAAGCTTGTCATAATTAAAAGAACTTCATAATTACTAAAAGTAATTCAATTCATTCTCTTCCTTCTGTTTGATTTTGGATCCAATTCATTGTCTAGTTCAATGCCTGATCAGGATGTACATGGGGATGAAATCTATAAGTTATGTATCCACCTGCACTACATAGTCTCAACAATGAGTGTTTATTAGGATATGTTATTAGGACATAGAAAAGAAAAATCTAAAGCAACAATATACAAAATGTTCCAAATGTCTTGATGCAGTTTTAAGTTTTAAGATCTTCAAATAGCTTTACATTACACTAGAACTTTTGGGACACCCTGTATTATAAGGATGAATGGTGATATTTTATCTATGTGACTTTTTTGCAAGCCTCCTAGATATTTTCATAGAATGAAATTCCACACCCACATGCCTCAGATCCAAACACATCTGCACTGTCATTTAGATCAATAGGAAACATAGCTGATTAGCACTTTCTCAGTGATGCTAATCTGTTTTCAAGGCAGGGAGAAAAATGAACTAGTCTGAAGTCCCTGCAGTGGCCAGCTTTTAATTCAACCTCTTAATACATTGTTCTAACAATCTTTACCACTAGATTTTGAAATATCATTATCCTAAATGCAATCCCCTATGGTAATACAGAATTAAATATGCAAATTTAGGCACACCATCAAGGAAAGTCAAACATTGTTGTTCTCACATCAAGTCTACTTGAAGAGGTGGAGTAATGAACTGAAATTAAAACAAGCTGGCTTTTTTTTTTTTTACCAGAATAAAGTGAATGCTTTAAGATGTAGCTGATAAAAAATGCCCAACACTGGTTTGGTGACATTAATTGCAACTCTCCTTAAGCCCCCATATATACAATTTTCAAAATAAAAAACCCTACAAGTGCAATTCAACCCTTTCCTCAGCACTCATATCACACTGGAACATTGAAAAGCTTTTACTTTGTTTTCTGAATTTTTTTTTGATGATAAAATTACATATTGCCTTCAGAAACTAGACATAAAGAGAAAAGTGAAATAATACTATCTTATCTGAAATTGAAAATGATCTTGAACATCTAGGGCCTGAATTTCTCTTTTTTTGTGGTAAATATCAGCTAAACTGCTTCTACCAGAAATAGATAGAACTTAAGAACAAGAAAATTCCAGGGTCAAATAAAAGTTCTTCAAAATCTATAGATGAATAACCACTGATTTTTTGTATAGCACCCCACTCCTGTTGCTCCCCCAACTTAAAGTGGAATTGATAGTATTGTCCTGAAGGAGTCTGCAACCTCAGGTTCAAGGATAACCTGTGGATCCATATTCCCTCTTTTGTAGCTGATAAGTCAAATTAAGTTGCCAAGTATTTATCAGTGTCTGGTACTGTTCTAAGTGCTGGGAATGCAAATAAAAGCTAAAGCACAACCCCACCCCCAAGAAATGTATTCTAATGGGGAAGATAACAAATAAAAGGAAGCTGAAGATGGATGGAAGGGAGAGTAAGAAGTTACCTTACCAGAGACATGGTGGGGGGAAAAAAAAAAAAGAGTTCATAATTGGGCCCAACGAAGAATGAAGATTTGTTTGCCTTTGTTCTTTCTTTAAAAGGGATATTCTAAGAACAACCAGACAAAGGAAGAGCCCATAGGGACAGAGCAAACTTCCATTTGAGAAGTCCAAAGGTGAAATTATCTTCCAGGGTGAGGAGGTTGCTATGACATGAAAATGTGAAGATTCAGTAGTAAAGTCCAGTGAGGAAGAAAGCATCATTAACAATAATCGAATATGGCACAATGAGCTCTTAGGAAAAGCATTTATTAAGTATGGTAAAAATATTAACTACAAAAAATCTATCCCCATCAACTCTCCCACAAATGCATAGTGTTCATGCAAAGATTGTTCACAGATTTAAAGTACAATGATAATGAACTATATTTATAGGAAAAATACATGAGCAAGGCAACTTAGAATTCTGATACCTCGGGGTCTCAAAATCTATTATCCCCTGGTGGAATCCACACAAACTTCCCTACTAGTTATAAGATAATCTGCTCAGCTGGGCAGGGTCTATTCTTCTCTACAACTTAAATGGATTTCCAGGGCTACCTTTCTTCTGGGTTCACATTTGACTCTTTTCTGATACCAGAGGACTTATCCCTTCAAGATGCGTCTTCCCTTGAAATTTCACCCTTCTAGATTCATGTTTACTTAGAATATATGGCTCTGCTCCTTCAGTTATCCCTTGAATTCTTTCAAGGTAAGTTTCAATTGCCAGGCAGGATATCCCTTTCTAAATAAATATACCTACTATAATGTGTCATGACCAGTTCAGGTATGGAAGAAAAATCCCCTTCTCTATATCCTTTAGGGGTTTCAACTACCCGCTGTATCTAATTTGACCTGTATTTTTTAAATTCTCAAACTCAAAAACTAATTCCAGGTTTAAGTAGGTAATCAAATGTCTTCAGGGTTATGATAAATTTTTGTTCAGCTAATGGTGGCTTCTTTTAATTTTATCAGATAAAAGTATTCATATTTTGTAAAGGCTATATTCATGTGCATTTCAGGCCCCTAATAGAAGACTGGATGCTTGACTTAAAAGAAAAATAAATTTTTTAGTCTGATCCAGTGTTTCTAAAATCATTTAATTTAGGTTCAGAAGCAAATCAGTAGCTAAGTTATCTCTATTACAATCCAAATATCCTTTGAGTGACAGATATCTGTCTTTTCGTCAGTCATCATCAAAATTATCATCACTACGACCACCACCATCATCATTGCCACATCGTCATCGTTATATGTATACCCAATAAATCTTGTTTATATATCATTGTATATCAATGGTTAAATTTTGAAAGCCTTAAAAAACTGCTTTCATTTTTTAAAGAACAATTCAAGGTTTAACCTTTTAACATTTAACATTTAACAATTTAACCTTTAATATTTTAACATTTTATTTCTTAATCTTATCTTTACTAATATTTTAACCAAATACATTTGTGTTTATATTTTGTTTAAAATTTATTTATTTTTAAACTTAACTACAAAATAAGAAAAGAAAAAAAATTGCCACATGTCATGAGCAGAACATGAGAGGATTCAAAATATAAAACAATTAATTTCCATTTCAAGGATACCTATATAATAAATATGATACATTGTGTTCAGTGTCCAACTTTTCTTTGTTTTCTTAGTTTTCTCTAATTCTCTGCTATCTGCTTCCTACTTTATTTTTTCCCTTCCTTTCCCAAAGAAGGCTATAATTGAGTGCAGAGAGAGTTATATAGACATATATATAAATGCATATATGTATACACATATTTACATCACATATATACATACATGTATATAGATATTTATAATCATATACAAATATATTCATGTACCTTCATATGCATATATGTAAGACCAGACTTACCCTGTTTCTTTAAAGATGGATAGCATCTTCCTTCATAAGTCTAAGTCTTTCCATATTTTTCTAACTCCATCACCTTATCATTTCCTTTATCACAGAAATATTTCAACTTTATACTGTATACTTATTTTAAATAGTCTGAAATAATATGGATTAATGTGGTTAAGATATGGTATAGGTTCCCTATTTTTCTCTTTTCATTAAGTCTATTTTAGTTTTAACTTTGTCTGAGATTATAATGACTACCACTTGTTTTTTTTTAACATGATAAATTCTACTTCTAATCCTTACATTTATGTGTACCTCTCATTTTTATGACATTTTCTGAGAGCAACATATTGTTGAGTTAAAATATTTCATCCAATTCACATTCTAAGCTATAATTATTTTTATTTATTTTCCTCCTTCCTATTTTCCTCACTATCTCTCTCACTTTATTCTTATCCTTTCTCACTCTTCTGCTTTGCTTCTACCCTTCATCCTATTCCTGTCTCCCCTGACTCCTCTATTTCATTTCTACACACTACCCTACCTTCCTATTACTTGAGTTAGATCCCTCCAAAAATCTCTCTCTGATCCTCTTCCCTCACCTATCCACTTGTCTTCTTATTTCTATATGAAACTTTATAGCTTTCCAAATATATATTTTGTGTACTTTTTATCCCATTGATCTCTACATCCTTCTATGTTACTCCCCTATTCTATTTTCTCATCCTTATATTTCTTTATAAATTTAGAAGACTTTTATTCCCCTCTAAATATATATGTTCTTTCTTTAAGCTAGATCTAATGTGAATAGGGTTCCCTCTAAAAATGCCTCTCGTATCTTTTCCTCCCTTCTTTTTCCCTTATCCTTTTATTTCTTTCTGAATATAGACTTTTATGCCCTTTTTTCCTCTTTAAGCCATTCCTGATGAGAATAGGGTTCCAGAACTATCAACCCTTCTTCCCCAACTAATTCCACTGTGTCAGTTCTTCCTATTTCCTCATTTGTATAAGATCATTACTCTTTTTATCTTTTCCTACACTATTTTGCATCTTAAAATCACATCACACTAAGCTCTGCCCCAATTTTTCTTTCAAATTACCCAATTACTGATGACAACTTTGGATATATAGTTTTTATATTTCCACATGTAAAAAAGTAAACAATTTGTCCTTATTGAATCCCTTGCAATTAGTCTTTGATCTTTACCTTTATATGTCAAATTTTCTGCTAAAGTAAGGTCTTTTTTCAACAAAATCCTGAAAGTTTGGCAATTCATTGAATATTCATTTTATTGTTGTTGTGGATTATGACACAGTTTTCTGGGCATTATATTTTTTGCTGCAACCCTAGTTCTTTTGCGCTTCAATATATTGTGTTCCAAGTCTAAATAAATAAATAAAAAGATCTGAGAGGGAAAGACCCTCAGGACTTTTGGCAGAAATGACTGCTGTTTATATTCAACGTGAGTCAATCAAGACCCAAACAATGATCAAAGGACCTATTGGTGGCCAATTAGAATCAGATTGGTTTTGGTTTAAGACCTGGTCTTTAAGAGAGAAATGTATCCAGTAAATCCCAAGAAGTTGCTGTTGGTCCTTCATTCTCAAAGAGGATCATGATATGAACTGATGCTAAGTGAAATGAGCAGAACCAGGAGATCATTATACACTTCGACAACGATATTGTATGAGAACATATTTTGATGGAAGTGGATTTCTTTGACAAAGAGACCTAACTGAGTTTCAATTAATAAATGATGGACAGAAGCAGCTACACCCAAAGAAAGAACACTGGGAAACGAATGTGAACTATCTGCATTTTTGTTTTTCTTCCCAGATTATTTATACCTTCTGAATCCAATTCTCCCTGTGCAACAAGAGAACTGTTTGGTTCTGCAAACATATATTGTATCTAGGATATACTGCAACATATCCAACATATATAGGACTGCTTGCCATCTAGGGGAGGGGATGGAGGGAGGGAGGGGAAAAATCGGAACAGAAACGAGTGCAAGGGATAATGTTGTAAAAAAAAATTACCCTGGCATGGATTCTGTCAATATAAAGTAATTATTAAATAAAAATTTAAAAAAAAAAAGAGGATCATGATATTGGGGAAGAGATGCCATGACATTTAAGTGAAAGAGGAGATTTTTTTTTTCCCCTCAATTGCTACCCAATGAATAGGTATGGTCTCAGTCAAACAGAGACCTATTGAAGATGTTAGCCTAAAAAGGCCAGGTTCTCCCACGGTATCTAGAGCCATCTCCAGTTGTCCTTATCTATATCTGGTTACTAGATTCAGATGGCTCTGGAGGGGAAGATGAGGCAGATGACCTTGCTCAGCCCTCCTTCACTTAAATCTAACTCACCTGCATGTTGTAACATAACTTCCCTGATGTCACGGTATTCTTTGAGAACAAAGAACAACCAACCATTTTCCAAGACGGGCAATCTTTTATATAGTTACTGCAAGATCTTGTGTAATTTTAATTGTAGCTCCACCATATTTAAATAATTTTTCTTATTGCTCATAATATTTTCTCCTTCACTTGAGGATTTTGGAATTTGGCTATGATATTCCTATAGATTTTTCTCCTAAGATCTCTTTTGGGTAATGACTGTTATATTTTCTCTACTTTTACTTTCCCTCTTTGTTCCAATACTTCAGGACATTTATTTAGTTATTTATTGTATTATTTTATCAAGATTCTTTTTTTGATCATAGTTTTCAGGTAGTCTGATTGTTTTTATGGTTGCCCTTTTTGATCTATTCTCCAGATCAATTGTTTTGCTTAGGAAATGTTTGACATTCTCTTCTATTTTTCATTCTTTATATTTTCTCTTATTGTTTCTTGGCTCTTATAACCTCACTGACTTCCCTTGCCCAGTTCTAATTTTCAAGGAGTCATTTTCTTCCTTAAGAGTCTGGATTTCCTTTTCCAGTTGATTGACTTTCTTTTCACAATCTTGTTTTTCTTGGATTATTTTTTTTAATTTCCTCAATCTCTCTTACTTGATTTTTAGTCTTTTTAGCATTCTTCTAGGAATTCTTTTCGGTGAGTATTAGACATTATTCTTTGAGGTATAAGACACTTTTGTTGCTTCAGTATCTTCCTCTGAAGATGAACCCTGGTCTTTTCTATTCCCGTAGTAGCTGTCTAAGATTGAGTTCTTTCTCCTTTGCCTATTCATTTTTGTTTTGTTTTGTTTATTTATACCCATTGTTATTATAATCACTTCTAGCCCTGGGGTGTGGAGAATGATACCCAATCTCTGCACTCCTTTCACCCTCCAAGGCACAAATAGGATCCCTTCTTCCAGGGCTCTCCTGCTTGCTCTTTCAGTAAAACTAGCTTAGAAGTGTCTATATTTCATTCAGGCCAACTCTCCATCCTGAGATCTTTCTTCAGATCTTCTCCAGTTATGCTTAGAGGACCACTGTTCTATCTCAACTCTTGTTTATTTTTGCCATTCTATGTTCACTCTGAGGCTATTTTATCTTGTTTGTGGAGGAATTCTGGAGAACTTGAATTTTCTGACCTACTCCACCATCTTCCCAGAATATTCTTAATTTTATTTTCTAAAGTAAGAATATTTATGTTCCCTTAAAATAAAAGCGTTAGGGGAGGAACAGGAATAGATAGTAACCCAAAGTTAAATGGGTTTTGTTATTGTTATTTGTATTTGCTTTTAGATTATTTCAAGGGAGCCAGGAATGAAGAAGAGATGCAGATAAAATATAAGATACTGGATTATGTTTGTGAACATGTCAAATCATCTACTGTTCCTGACTCCAAAGTATTTATTTTTGCTGAGGAAATGGGAGTTAAGTAATCTGCCCACGGTCACACAGCTAGGAAGTGTTAAGTGTCTGAGATCAAACTTGAACTCAGGTCCTCCTGACTTCAGGGCTGGTGCTCTATCCACTGCGCCACCCAGCTCCTCCAGTATAATGCTTTTAAATGTTCAATTGTAGTCTCTATAATTCAGACCTCAATTGAATGGTATGGAGTTAGCAAGGAATCCAATATTTTTAATTTATACTGATTCCTAGGTGGTAGCTAGGGGTCTAGAAAATGGAGAAGACATACTGGACTCCCAGCAAGATGAAAACAAACTTTTCTTGACTAAACTCAGCCATAAGAATGGCAAGCAGGGAAGGAAAGCATTGGTGAGGAACATAACTCCATATTATTCATTCTAGGTCTTTTCTCCTTGATCCACTACATTGATGAAAACAGGAATGGATAGAAATTGATGTGAAAAGTTTGTTCAACTCTACATAAACCACTAGGTACCAAAGCTGACACAACAAAATACTCCAGCCTCCTTCAATTCCATCACTAGAGAGGAAATGTCTCTTACCCTACTAGAAATCCAATATTGTTTGGTATTAACAAAACCATTTAATGCTATTGATTAATGGGATGATGGCAGTTCCAAAGGTTTTTATTTGAAAATAACACTCCATATAACTCACATAAAAATTGACAACTGGACTATATAGATTTTTGATTCCCTTTTCTCAGAAAATTACTACTAAACCAAGATGCCCCAGTGAGTCAACTAGGAGTACTCTGGTATCACAGCAACTTGGCTGCTAGTGTCTAGTGCTAGCCAAAAGGGGAAAGATCTATAAATGCCTTGCTCTTGAATGGGCTACAATGCCACATATCACAGTACAGTTTTACTAGCCCCACATCCTAGGACAGCAATTGAAAACTTCCTTATCAACTCCATGTTTTAATCTCCCTCTGGGACATCTTCTCTTTCTGTCCACCTACATGATTAATAAACACTGTACTTCCTCCCACCATTCTCAGGATCCCTCTTTGCACTCTCACTCAAATTTCACAAGTGGATTGGACAACATTTGTATAGTTATATGTCAAGAGAGACTCATAGCTAAAGCCTGACACTTCAGAAGGCAGATCTAATTTCCCCCACATCAGGTTGGTCATAAGAGTATGTCAGATTTTTCTCTGATGGAATTTAAGTAACAAGCAAACACTGGATATGCCTTTGCAGAACTTTAAATCACTAAGTCCTAAATGAATTCAGCAATTACGAAAGAGTGTATGTCAGGAGCTGCCTGGGGGAGAGAAGAAGAAAGGCATTTCATTCTCCTCTCCTCTCATACCATAATGTCTGAATTATTCTGAAGTGGAGTTACTGCAAGGAATAGGAGATATTGTATCTAATAGGGGATGAGCAGAAATGTATATTCCACGTAGACACAAATACCAAAAGGCAGTCACAAGAGAGAAGTACTTCATTGGTCGGACAAAAAAAAAAAAAAGTAGCCAGCTGTGAATTTAAGAGAGAACTAGTCCTAGTAATTGAGAGTTATTCTATAAAGAAAAGCAAACTCTGGGAGACCAGCTAAAGAATTCACCCGGCAGAGATACTATGCCCAGGATGAAGCTGCAAGAAAAGGACAGCAGAGAATAGCTTTGGCTATGTATGTGCTCTACACATGTTTCTCACTACCATTGAACTCTGTGTTTGTTTTTCTCATAGAACAGTGTCTCTATTTGTGGAAAAGTGCTCCCAGGATTGTGGGAAGAATGTTTGTGACTATCAGTTTTTATATGCCTGTTATACTAAATGTCTTTGTTAAAAGTTAATTGTGCCTGATGGCCAGTTTTTCATTGTAAGTGAACTAATCTTACTGTAGAGAAATACATCAGAGGTGGCATTGTACATTAAGGCACTGGCTTTTGACAGTAATCAGTAATACATTTGGAGGACTGAATTCCATTGAATAGAAGATTTTGTCCAAGAAGAAGGGGGGGTGGAGATATTTAACAAAGACTAGAAAACACATAGGATTAGGAAAAATATCCCACTTAATAACAAACATACAAATATATAGAAATTACTTCTATTGAATAAAAATATAATCTTTAAGCATAATCGTAAAGATATAAGACATTCAAGCTTTCTTTAAAATAGCATAGAATTAGAGTTCTTCTTTAAGGTCTAATTGCTTCCTAATTCCAAACAGAAAGGAGGACTGAGAAAAAATAGAAATGGGTTCTCATTTATGCACCAGAGAACTACTGAAAGCTGGAACTATTGTGTGTATGAAGATGGGTCCAAGAAAAGAGAAAACTAAGAAAAAGAAAACTACTAGTTTAAAAATTCTCTCCACTATTTCTGTCCTAATGAGATCATATACTAGGGTCTCCAGATATAACACTCAATTCTCTAGAAGATTGAAGGCGACATATCTTTTACATTCCAAAGTCTATTCTAGGTCTGAAGGTCTTTGGAAATATTCTTTTTTCAAGGCACAAGTCTGTTTTGAATCTAGAAGAGCACAGTTTGTTAACAACAGAAAACTGCCTCCTTCATCCATTCATAAGTATTTCAAAGTGGAAAGTTATCTGATTTCCAGCCCCTCATTTTAAAGATGAGAAAACTGATATCCATGGAGGTCAAGTAACTAATCCAAAAAATGACAAAACCAAGATTCAAACCTAGGTCCTCTAACTCTAAACCAGGGTACTCTACTTCCTAATCACTGGATGTCATTTTCCTGAGATCTTTTGTTCTGGCTAGAGGCAAATTGAAGAAGAGTGAGTTATTATGACCCTGTCCCTATTTTCAAAAAAATTAGAAGTTAAATCAGGGTCAATGAAGAATTATGGTATTGCCCAAGATAATTAACTCTTCTGGTTTCTAACAGGAAACTTGTATTCCATAATGTTCAGGGATAATGAATTTATTAAGAGAGAAAGTTTCAGTGAAGAGCTAAAGTATGGGAACTGAAAGAAAAGAAAGAAGAGTAGAAAGATACTATGATTTCAAGCTGCTAAAGACTAAAACAACAAATTTTCTCTACTTCTAAATCTGGGCCTAGTCATTGGGCATTATCTTCATACATAAAAGTATATATGATTTCTAAATATCTCTTAGAACCACAAAGTGTCTTTGATTTTTTGAAAGTATCAAATTCCTCCCTCCTTAAAAAGACAATAAATTTGATATTAATTGAAAATGTGAAGTAATATAAAACATATTTCCATATTACCAATGTTACAAAAGAAAATGTGGTCAAAAAAAATCAAGAAAAATAAAAACCATTTTAAAATTATGCATCAAAAAACATCAAATCACATAATCAAGGTTTTGAAACTGTTTAAATGCAACTTTAATAAAGTTAGCAATTTTATTTTAAGGGCATCTATGTGGATAGAGTGACAAGTCTGGAGTCAGGAAGAAATGAGTTCAAATCTGACTCAAATACTTACTAGCTATGTGACCCTGAATGAATCATTTAACTCTGTTTAGTTTTCTTATCTGTAAAATGAGTAGGAAAGAAAATGACCACCCACTTCAGTATCTTTGCCAAGAAAATCCCAAATGAGGTCACAAAGAGTCAGACAGAATTGAAAAACAAGGAAAATTTAATTTTATTAATCAGTGACAATCTAATTCAGTTCAAAATGCCAATTGCTGTTTTTCATTAGCTTTTCTAACCTAATGAGCAATGTAAACTAGAATTTACAAAGTAGAAGTGGGAAAATTCTGACCTCATCCTCTTCATAATGAGTGAAGAAGCCTTTCAAAGAATTCTTCAAGAGCTTCTCAAAAATGAAAATATATGTCTTCAAAGGCCTTGAAAACTGAATATCTAACTAGGTAACATCCCATATGATCCCTAAACTTGGAATGCCTATCTCTTCCAGTCCTGATGCCTTTCCAACCATTATCATGTCACCTCTATTACACCTGACTCAAATACTGTTACTTTCATTATCCTGTATCACTTATTTCCTCAGTCAAAAATTATTTTGCTTTCCTCAAAACTTACACAACTCAATTTAACCTAATCCTAGCATCAAGAAAGGTCTATATTTCAATTCTTGAAACCACAGCAACAAAAAAATGAGTAAAAAAGTAAACAAAAAAATGGCCTAAGGATACAAGAAGGCAGTCCTCAAGGGAAGATATCCATACTATAGTCATATTAAAAAATGCTTCAGATCACTACTAATTAGAGAAATTAAAATTAATATAATTCTGAAATTCAACCTCATACTTATCAGGTTGGCAAAGGTGACAAATGATAGCTATTGGAAGGACTGTGAAAAAATAGTCACACTGATGCACTAGTGGTGTACCTGTAAATAGTCATGATCAATCTGGAAAGCAATTTTGGATTATACACAAAAAGTCACTATGTAGTACATGTCCATTAGCCCAGCCATACTACCTCTCAACCTATATCTAAAAGAGATTTTAACAATTATTTGGAAAAAGCCCTATACATTTCTTTTTTGTATTTTTCAAAATATTTATTTCAAAGAATAACTAATTTTTAAACCTATAACTTGGTGAATAGATTTTAAGTTAAAAGCACTAAAATTTTTAAAAATCTTTTGAGTAAAAAATGATGTTTTAAATTTCAAATATGGCAGCTCAATGCATTCTTTAAAAAAAAAAGTTTTTCCCAATTACATATAAAGAAAATTTTATGTTAATTTTTTAAAATTTTAAGTTCCAAATTTTCTCCTTTTCTTCTTCACTTCCCCCTCCCTAAAATAGTAGGCAACTTTATATTATTATATGTGTGCAATCATATAAAACATATTTCCATATTAGACATGCTGTGAAAGAAAAAACAAGACAAAGAAGAAAAAAATCATGAGAAAAAAATAGAGTGAAAAATGGTATGCTTTGAGCTGGATTCAGATTCCAGAAGTTCTTTCTATGCATGTGAATATGGACGGTGATTTTCATCATAAATCTTTAAGAATTATCTTGGATCATTTCATTACTGAAAATAGCTAAGTCATTCACAAGTTAATGTATCAAGCAGTTTTTCTATTTCTGTGAACAATGTTTTCCTGATTCTTCTCATTTTACTATTTATCATTTCTTGTGAATCTTTCCAGATCTTTCTGAAATCATCCTGCTCATAATTAATAGTTTTTCATTACAATCATATGCCACAACTTATTTAGCTGTTTTCCATCTGATGAGCATTCCCATCTAATTCTTCAGCATCTCAAAAAAAGCTGTTATAAATATTTTTTACACACAGCTCCTTTCTTTTCATACAAAGAATGGCAGTTCTTCTAGAGATGGAAAGAAAAAATGAAATTAAAGTGTTGCCTAACAATAAAGGAATGACTGTTTAAAATGTATTAATGAATGTGACAGGATACTACTCTGCTGGTAAAAAGAAAGGAAATAGATAATTTCAGAAAGATATGAAAGACATGAATGATCTCAGAGTGAAACCAACAGAATGGAAAGAGTAATTTTATTATATCATCACTATTGTAAAGTTTAACAATTTTGAGGATTTTTATAACTGAAAAAGAATGCAATGAGGAAAATGAGAAGAATAATTTATACAGTAACATACAAACAACTTTGAGATATATGAGAACTATGATCTATAATGACCAGTTCTGATTACAGAAAACCCATGATGAAAAGTATTATCCATCTTCTAACATAAGGGTAATGAATTTAGAGTGCAGAATGTGATGAATATCTCAACTAGGGCAACTTGTGAAGACCTATTCAAGTCATGGAGACATTCCAAACCATAATTGCTGGATAGAACACACACACTGATGAAAATGCATTATTGAAGAATTGAAATCAATAATCAGAGCATTTATTAAGCACTTACAAAAACCAGGCCTTGTATTAAGCAGTTGGAAGACAAAAACAAGAAAATAAAATGTATCCTCACTTTCAAGAAACTTATCTAAAAGGGGAAGATAAAACATACAGAGATACTGAACAGCAAGGATGAGGAAGAGAGAAGTAGAGTATTTGAACAGAGGTCAGACAGCCAGTATGGTAGATAGTCTAGCCCCTCTTCTCTTTACAATCTAGGATTCTTTTATTGTTGAGTTGACCTGAGAATGAAATTGTCCCAGGCAGATAGGTAAGTAGCCAGTGTAAGGTTGTTTAGTAAGTGCATGTATTAACTTCCCTATTAGACTATAAAGTCCTTGAAAGCAGAGACTGTGCCTTGAATATCTTCATGTGGCTCTTAATACAACTACTAAGCCAACATAGTAAACATTTTAATAAATATTTATTAAATGAGATATCTTAAATCTTTTTTTTATTTTCTTAAGAATCATTCGAATTACATAAACATAAAAGTAAAAAACAAATCTGGGCTTGAATAAAAGTCTGCTTTTTAAAAATGTTTATGGTTGTCTGTATATGTAGTACCCAAATTACAAACTGGTTGTTTATAGGAATTTATTTGAAAGTCAATTAGAACTTGAAATGCATGTTCCCATAGAAACTTTGTTATAAATCATTTAATTTACCACACTAGCCCAAAAGCTTCTTTAAAACAAAAATTGCTTGAACAATGGTAGTATTTATAGCAGATCTAATCAATATTTATAACATATTCTTTCTTTTAAAAAAAAATACACTCTATTGATGTTTTCTCCAATGATTTCCATACAATACACCCTCATACAGCCCAATCTTTTAACAAAAGTACAGGAAAGAAAAAATCAGCATAATTGCCACAGCTGTTATGTATACCTCATTCTATTCCTATAGTCTACCACCTTTCTACAAAGGCATCATCTACAAAAATGATCTGCATAGACTATAATGAACCCATGGGAATTGTTGAGATTGCCAAGACAAAATATGTAAAAAGGACCGAAGATACGGGCCAAAACTGTGGGTTATATTCATCCATAGTAGACAGTTTATAAGTGAAGAAGTTTCAAAGGCAACTGGGAAACATCGATTAGACAGATACAAGTTAAAACTGCAGAGAAGTAACAGGAAAACCCAAAGAGAAGAGAGTTTAGATAGAAAAGGGATAATCAACAGTGTCGAATGCTGTAGCTAGGTTAAAAAAAGATTAGAACTGAGAAAAGACCATTGGGCTTAGCAATTAAGAGATCACTGACAGTCTTGGAGAGAGAGATCTCATTTGAATGGTAGAAGAGCCACATTTCAAGAGGTTAAAAAGTAAGGGGGAAGAGAGAAAGTGAAGATGGCTAAGTACATGTTACTTTAAGAATTTATCTGTGAAAGGAAGACAAAAATGTAAGAGACAGCTTGAAGTGACAATAAGGTAAAAGATAAGGTTTTTTTTTTAAGATTGATGCATATTTGGACATATTTATAGGCAACAGGAGAAGAACTAGTAAGGAGAAAAATAGAAGACTAGAAATAAAAAAGAGAATGACAAAAAGGACACATTACAAAAGAAAATGGAAGGGGATAGGACCAAGAACAAAAGCATAAGGGCTGGTCTTGGCAAGGACAAGAGCTACATCAATCTCAATCTGAAGCAAGAGAGAATAGGATGAATGATGATTAAGAATGAAGTTAAAGTATAAAATTAGGGAGTAAAAGGATCTCATAACAGAATTTTCTCAGTACAGTATGAAGTAAGGTCTTTTATGGTACAGAAGTAAGGAGATATGGTTTAAATTTCTCAAGAAAAGAAAAGGAAATTTGTAATACATGCTGAGGTAAGTTTGATAGAATCTACCAGGGACCAGAAGGGTTGCTATGCAGTGGTTTCAGTCCAGTTGAGCTTAGATAACAAGAATTCCTAGTGGAACCCTTCTAGAAGTTTTCAGTAGCATTCATATAGGATCAGAGAAGGTGTAAGATAATAGATTTTTTTTAAGTTTTTTAAAGTTTTCTTCTAAGGTTTTGATGTGAAAAGGAATGCATAATAATTGCACTAAGCAACTAGAGGTTCTGAGATGGAAGGTAATTGAACTGATTAACTAAAGGGTCAAAACTGCAAAAAGAGAGAGGTGAAACTAGAGCAAACAGAAAGAGGAAGAGGGACTAGGGGCTTTAGGAAGAGTGAGCATAGGGAGAGGTGAAATGATAAAAGGTTATGTTCAGAGAAAGTTCAGATTCTATATTACATAAGTGGAATACTTATGAATTATGATGAGATCAGAGTTAAGCTTCTGGTATAGGTACTTTCCTGAACAAAAGGGATTTTACATTTGCTATCACTGTGTGGATGAGTTGGATAAAAGGATTAGGTCGTACTTATTGGAGAATTGAACCAAAAGGCCAGAGTATTTGAGGCACAGAGAATAGTGTACTGGGTCTAAAGACAGGAAGATTGATCTATCTTCCCAAGTTCAAATCTAGCCTCAAATACTTACTAGTTGTGGACTCTGGACAAGTCACTTACCCTGGTTGTCTCAGTTTCCTCATTCGTAAAATAAGCTGGAGAAGAAAATGGAAAACTACTTTAGTAAATTTGCCAAGAAATTCCCAAATGGGATCGTGAAAAGTTGGACATGATTGAACAACAGTGTCAATATTTAGGTAAAGCTTTGGTCCTGGATCAGAAAATGGATCACAACATCATAAGACATAGACTTGGAGGGAATCCTGGAGGCCATTTAGATCAGTATCCACTTATTTTACAAATTAAGTGACTTCTCTAAGGTCAAACAATGAGCATGTAGCAAGGTCAGAACCAAACCCAAATCATGGAAATAAATCCAGCATTCTTCCCACTGCATCAGTAGACACTGAGGTAGTAAGTAGACTATAAAGGAGGATGGGGAAGCACCTCCATTATCCATTAAGTAGACATAGAAATATAGTTTTCACTGTTGCTGAGAGAACATGACTGGTTCTCCAGAAATGGAGGTTTGTTCCAACACTTGAGATGATTTGGTCTTGACTTTCTTGAAGTATTCAACATATATGTGTTCAATAGATGAATTTAGTAGATCACCCAATCTATATTTATATGAGTTTAACAGGAGTACAATAGGACTGATGAAGGGAAAAAATCGAGAACATGTAGCCTTATGTTCAAGAACAAGAAGTTCCTTTTATACTCTCTCTTCCCTCCTAAAATTATTCATTGCATTTGTAAACTATGAGCTATGAAAAACTGCATTAGGGTAGTACTAATTTTTCAGGAACTTAGTTAAAATGCCATACAGCATAAGGTGGCAAAGGTATTATTCAAAAACCTCATTTCTGTGCATTAAGTAATTAGGTTTCCCAATGGAGTAATGTGATTTTTAAAGATGAATATTACTAGAAAATTCATTTGTCTTCTGTAGTGAAAAAAAAACCTTTAAATTGAGATATTTTTCATTTAAAAAAAATCTTATGAAAAAGTCTGATATTAAAACAAAAGCCTTCCCTAAAAGAATGTCAAGATCAAGATGTTTCAAAAGTTTTTCCATGGTGCAGATGTTCTGTGAAATTTGGGATTAACATGCAAGCCAAAGTCAGATGGATAGGGCAGACTGCCAGACACCTTTCTTTGGTGATTTGGCTTAATAATATAGAACTTAAAGGTTTTCAAAGTGCTTTATGTGTTATTTAATTATCATAACTACCTTATGAAGTAAGCAAATTATCTTTTTTAGATAGATTTTATAGATGACAAAACTGAGGCTGAGCAAGGTGGAGTCACAGATGTTTAAGGAAAAATTTGAAACCAGATTTTCCTGATTTATAGTCCTGTCTAATACCCTACTAACTTCCAATACTGAGAATAGGGACTGTGTTCATTTTCTCTATCTTCAGTGTCTAGAATGGTGCTGTTCCCAT